>NC_043002.1:9354365-9381865 GCF_006345805.1 Octopus sinensis
TGGACACCAGTCATCGAATTTTATTTTGATTTTTGATTTCAAATTTAAATAATGCCTTTAAAATACTTTCTTGCAATAAACCCTAACTTTTAGATGTTTTAGTTACCTAATTCATTGCCAAGATAATTGAAATTCAAGCATTTTTGAAATTAGTTAAAGAGAACAAGATAAATGAAAACTGTAAATCACAAATGATGACATTTGTTCTGCCGCTCAATTTTCAACTTTTACACACAGAATATTTTAGAATCAGTTTAGTTAAAACATGAATAGTTGTTTCATTCCTTGTTGTATGTAGTCTTAGGTGTTGTCAAGAAGCAGATGCGTAGGTGGTATGTGTAGGAGATACACAAGTACTGGTACGGATATGAAGCAAATGAAAAATGAATAAGTTCTGTTGCACGAAATGCAAACATTGTAATATCAAGTTATCATGACTGGTTGTTTATCTTTTCCACCAGCAATAGACAATGTTAAAGTGTCAAAAATAAATTACAGACTGTGCACAAAATAAAGATAACCCACCAGAAACTGAGATATAACTGAAGTGAATGTATACTATACAAAAGTTACCCTTTATAAATGCCCTCTTGAAAAAAAGCGATTCCAGACAATAATTTCAGAAAAATCAGTGTTTAAATGTACACTATATTTATATGAATAATATATAGTCTACTGACTACTTTTCTACATGCTAGGCCACTGGTAGTAAAAAATTTCTAAAATTTTTTCTTACCCTGATATTTATTAATTATTGATAATTTTTGGCAAATTTCCGAAGAAATGCTGGCATTAATTTTATTTGCTGCTGACAAAAAACTGCGCTTGTGTGGTGGATTTGAAAAATTATAATACGTAAGCAGAAATCATATGCTGTATTGCCTTGTATCTATATGTTAATCTTGGCGTGCCTGCTGAAGAAAGCTCCACCTAACAAATTATTTTATTTGCTAATTTAGAGCTCGAAACCATGGTCCAGAAGATAGATGGTAAATGTTTTTATTTTTCATTCCCTTCGATTTTTATCTCTAATAGTGGTTTAGATTTTGGCTACTCCTTCCAGCATGCTAGGTGTCCTATGATGGTCACCTCTTATGTGTTTAAATGTACACTGTATGTGTGTGCATATATATATATATATATATATATATATATATATTTAAATGGATGAATGAATTATCCTTTGTTTACCGTTAACATGGAAAATTCAATAAACAGTTACCATGGTAGCAAAATTCACGCAAGTAACACGGATGAAGGCGATCTATTCAAAGGTAGAAACTCTGGGTTAATGTGCAGTAATTTGTGTATTATAAGTAAATAAAGGCAGTTGAACAAAGATGCTATTAAAATTCTTTTACTTTTGACATGTTTCGAAGACAACATGGTTTTATTCCAAAGGAATAAACGGTGTAAAATGCAATCTTCTCATCAGGAAAGAAAGAGAGCCTATCTCAACAACAAGACATTATAACAATTACGATGACTGCCTAAATAATAAACAGAACGTTATTAAGTATTTTAAAAAAACCGTTAGTAAATTCGACATCAAAGGTAGATAGTAGGAAGAGAAGGGTTAAAGGAATAATAAGTAGAGAACAAATAAAGAAGGATACGTTGGTTGAAAAAATGTTCAAAGACTTAGAAGTAGATTTCTCTATTGTAGTAACGTGCAAGTTAAACTAACTGTTCAAACTATAAAGACTGGCGAAATCACTTGCATGAGTTAAAGGTATGTTGAAGTATTTAAAAAATTATTTGGAAATTATAAAAAGAAACAAATATTAGATTCAGACTGTCCATATTTTAAAACCATGAATTAAAAAAAAAAATTTGTACCAAATTTTTTCTCCAGAAGTTTGTGGCTTCAAGATAACCAGTTTTCATCCTTTTAAAAAATGCAGATTTTGTGAATGAAACAAACAAGATCCTGAATAAGAAATGAATGTTTAATATGACAAATTTTTCAGAATTTTTTACGTCATTTTAAAAGGGGGGCTGGTTTTGTGACTCAAACTAGATCCAAGTACATTCTCCACAATTTGCTACTCATATGAAGTACATATGTATTTCAACAATTTCTATCAAATACACTCTTATTCTTTTACATGTTTCAGTCATTTGACTGTGGCCATGCAGGAGCACCGCCTTTAGTCGAGCAAATTGACCCCAGGACTTATTCTTTGTAAGCCTAGAACTTATTCTATCGGTCTCATTTGCCGAACCACTAAGTTATGGGGACGTAAACACAACAGCATTGGTTGTCAAGCGATATTGTGGGGACAAATACAGACACACAAACATACACACATTACGATGGGCTTCTTTCAGTTTCCGTCTACCAAATCCACTCACAAGGCTTTGGTCGACCCGAGACTATAGTAGAAGACACTTGCCCAAGGTGCCACGCAGTGGGACTGAATCCGGAGCCATGTGGTTTGTAAGCCAGCTACTTACCACACAGCCACACCTATGCCTCTTGAACATAAAAAATCCTCTTCCCAGGTGACAATAATTATGTGAGATTGTTGTACAAGTTCTAGTTGTTTTGTTAAGAGAAATCGGAAAGGTCTGAAATGATTTCATCCGCATTTACCTATATCAAAGAGCACTCTTTCGATACGGCAACACATTGATCTCAAAAGTGTCACATGGTGGAAATAAACGCAATTACCAAACTTTCAATTCATTATTTTGTTTCGTTTTTTTTTTTTGCATTTCAATTTGTACATCTGTACTCCTGATTGTGTACAAGTGCATATGTAAAACGTCCTTTATTTTTAATAATTTTTCCTAGCCCTCATAGTTACTGAGAAAATCGATCAAAACTTTTCTAATGGGATTCCCCCGCCAACATACATAACCTCTCTCTCCTTTTCTCTGTTACTCACTCACACATTCTCTCATTACAAGTGAATAACAAAACTTCAGCTAACTCTCTCACCCATATCACACACCCCATCAAACACACACACACGCACATCAATTCTTCCGCTTCATGCCAACTTCAAAGGAACTTCACTCATACTATTTATCTCTTTCACTTTCACGACAACTTCAAAGGATCCCCTTTCCACCCCTCCAGAGATAAATACAAACCACCTCATGCTGACTGCAAAAATCCCGCACATACACACACACGTCCATTTCATATATCTTCTTTCAATACAATACAATAGCTCTCACCTACATTTTCTTCTCTAAAAAGGTAAATGTCTATTTTTTCTATAAGCGTATAACAATGACTTCTTCCATACTTCTCCACTTTACCTTTTATCTTCACTTTTCTTAAATTGGATACGTCTGCTCTATTAAGTTGCAGAACTTTGACAGTACAGTTAAAAATCATTCCTGCTTTACTTCTTACAATTTCCCTGTAAATTCTTACAGCTTCATTTTTTGGTGATGATTGAAATGTCAAACATTTTCTAACTGTTAAAGTAATTCTTAACGTCAACTTCTTAATGCCTCTTCTGTTTTTTTCCTAGCCCCCATACTTACCGATAAAATTGATTAAAACTTCTTCCCCTCTTTCTTCCCACATTAAAACAACCAGTTGCTCACACAGCTGCCATATACCATTCCACTAGCAACAAGGGGACTCCAGGATGACAGCCAGCAAAAACTTTCTCTATGCTGTCTCGCTTCTTTCACCTCTTTGTGGGGTTAATTATCTTCATCTTTAGTTACAGTTTCTCATTCAAACTACATATTACGCAAATTGTCGGATTAATACAGTAAGGTGTTTTGAGGGAGATTTAGCTGCTATTTCTATCAGGTCTACCTACCATGTGGATGTCTGAAATTCATTTTCATTTCAAAAATTTCACATAATCTTTTCCATAAATCAACTATCGTAAAAATTTTCTACTATGACCTCACATTTTCTATGTATATGTGTGTACCTTAAAAGATGTCATTTGACAGAGGTCCAATAGAATAGTTCTCAGAAACAGACAACGTACAAATTCTTTCTTCACAACTCCGGAAGCTGTTTTCTTAGGGGGGGGGGGGAATTTTCATACAGCTGGAGACTCCAATCGAAACGGGACCCGAAATGATAAGGTTGAGAAACGCTGTTATAGATTATGCCTAAACGAAAATGATCACAGCCACATCATCCAAACAGACCGGGTGAAACCGGGCTTAACTGCTAGTGAAAATATAAACGAAAACAAAAGTATTTTGTCTTCGGATGAATCTGATATCGATATTAGTGATTATTCATCAAATGAGGACGATTTTGAGAACGAAAGCGATAAAAATGAAAGTGATGAAAATGATATTGTAAACATGGCAACATGGTCAAAGCAACACCAATCACTATTCCTGATTTCACAGAAAACACTGGTCCAGAACACAATTTACCTCCTGATGCTCAACCATTGGACTATGTTTTTATTTTTACCAGAAAGTTTTTTGAAAATATTGTGGAGGAAACAAACAAATATGTGCAACGTTTAATTTCTATTTGCGGAAGAAACGATCCACTATGGCAGCCAACTAATACTGCGGAAATGAGAGCGTCTTTTACAATTAATATTGTTTGGTGTTAAACAGCTTCCTCGACTGTGGAAACTATTGGAGTCCTGATGTAAGGTATGGCGATTCATATATTTCAAGTATAATGTCGAAGACGAGGTATTCGAAAATATCTCAGTATTTACATTTAACTGATTCTTCCAATGCCCCCAACAAAAACGACCCAAACTACGATCCCCTGTACAAAGTACGTCCTGTAATCGATTTACTTGTTAATAATTATAAAACTGTGTATCTACCTGGGAAAAATCTCAGTGTAGATGAAGCCATGATAGGCTATAAGGGTAGAGTACATTTTCGGCAGTACATGTCTGCCAAACCTACTAAATGGGTGATCAAGGTATGGGAAGTTTGTGAATCAGAGACGGGATACTGTGTAAACTTTTGATGTTTACACAGGTAAAAAATATAATGGAAACAGACCGCATGGATTGGGACATGATGTTGTATGGTCTCCTACACAACCTTTTCACCATCAGCACCGACACCTCTATTTTGACTTTTTTTTTCCTTCAGTGGCTTTGGCGGAAAATCTTGCCCGTGTAAGTACTTAGATGTGCAGTACTGTTATGGGAAACCGTAAAGGTTTACCCCATGAAATAAAAACAAAATTAAAAAGAGGGGACATTTTACAAATGCAAAAAGAAAATTTATTGGTTACTGCTTTTAAAGACAAAAGACAGATTTTATTTCTGTCTTCTTATGGACAACCTGGTGTTGGCGCTGAGGAGAAACCCCTCTTAAATATATGGGTGGGGTTGATAAATCTGACCAATATCAGGCATATTACCCAGCTGGTCTACCTGGGAAGAAATGGTGGAGGTACATTTTGTGGTTTATAGTTAATTTAACTATAGTAAATGCACACATTGTATACGTAAAAAGCCATCAAAAGACTACGATCACCTGAAATTTCGGGTTGACATCGCACCTCAGTTACGTGAGGGCTTTTCTTCTAGAAAGCACACAACTGGGAGAAAAGCAAAATTAACTGAGGTGGATGTCAACAGAGAAAATATTGACTTTCATCAAGTTGAAAAGATAAATGGAAGGAAAAAAGTTTGCAGACTGTTCGCTGCAAAAAAGAAAAACTGCAAAAGGATATCAGGTCAAGACCTCATATATGTGTTCATTTTGCCAAGTGCCCTTGTATAAAGGGTGCTTTGGACAGTTTCACAACAGAAATATGGCATAAGTGCATATAATTTTGTATATTCCTTTTCATTTTATTATATAATACGTGAAAATGAGAACTACATATTAATTTTCAGTATGTTACACACCTGTATTCACCTTTGTCTTACCTGTTAATGAGATTTTTTTTATTAGATGCATTCTGTTACATAAATGAATTCGTTAAATTGTATAAGAGTGCATAGCCAATGGTATATTGACTAGTAAAAGAGTTTTGTACTTTATTTTCAATGATGACGTTTGAATGAAATATAGAAAAAGAGTAAAATCTTCTACCGATTACACCTGTATTTTAATTAATTCAAATTAATGTACCTCATCTTGAAAAATGTAAAATTGTGGGCGGTTGACGTCTGGGATAATTTTAGCAGCAAACCAAACAGGTAAGATGTATTAAGAATATGAATTTTAGTGTTTATTCATAATGTTATTGTTTTAACACCTGTTAATTAAATTTACCAGCCCATAAAAGTCAAATTTAGTCAGAAAGATCAGCTAAAATTACGTAATTATAAACCACTGGCATATAAGCACCCAATTACAAAGTTTCAAAGCTGTATGTAGAAAATTAACAAAGTTACAAGCAAATATTGTGGACACCCCACTTGAACCTGAATAAATAAAAATTATTGTGAACAGATAAGCATTACATTTAACAAATTAATCTGAACACTAAAGGGTTAAAACAGTATAACTACCCATTATGTAGTCCAGAGGAAATCTTGAAACTAAATGGTGGTAAATTGTTCTCAAGATTAAATCTGTCTGATGTCTACTTGCAGATACAAGTGGAAGACAAATGTTCTAAGCTACTAACAATCAATACACATAAAGGTTTGTGCAAGTTTAACTGACTTCCATTTGGCATATAAGTTGCTCTGGCTAGATTTCAACAAGTGATGGATACGATGCTTGCAGAGTGTGACTTTGTAATGGCCTCAGCATGCCGAGCACGTAAAATGTGTTTGAAAAAATAAGGGATTATGGCTTCACTTTGAGTAAGGAGAGTGTGATTTTTTCTTACCTCAAATTAAATATTTAGGATAAATTATTGATAAAAATGGTTGTTGACCAGATCCGTTGAGGGCAGATGCTATTAGAAAAAAAATGCTCCCTCAAACAAATATATCTACCTTGCAAGCTTTTCTGGGACTCGCAAACTATTACTTATATATCAATTATGCGTAAAGTAAGAGCTCCACTAAATAATCTACTAAAAAAGAGGAATTGGTCTGAAAATGGTCAGAAGTCATTCAACAAAATTAAAAAGGTATTAACATCTGATTTGTCTTTAGTACATTTTGATCTTGCAGTGGAGATTGTAGTAGCTTCAGGTGCCTCTGAATACGGTACCGGAGCAGTAATGCGACTTAAATATAAAGATGGTAACACAAAGGCTGTGGTTTATGCCTCACATTCACAACTACCTGCAGAAAAAAATTACAACCACATTGAAAAAGAGGCTCTAGCAATTATTTTTGCAATTAAAAAAATTTCATAGATTTTTACATGGTAGAAATTTTTGACTACAGACTGTCCATTATCATCTATATGTGGGTCGAAGAAAGGAATCCTTACCCATACTGCTAATAGGTTGCAACACTGGGGTGCTATATTACTAAACTATGACTTGGAGTTTATACCATTTCCCATTGGTCACCCAGGGATTTTGCGAATGAAATCTTTAATGAGAAGTTATGTGTATTAGCCAAGAATGGACTGTAAAATTGAACTAGTGAAAGCATGCAGAGGTTGTACCCAAGCTGCAAAAGTACCTACCACTAAATGGCAACCATGGCCAAAAACAGACATTCCATGGTCCACTGCATGTTGATAATGCAGGTCCACTTAAGAGTTCATATTACCTTGTGGTAGATAGTTTTTCAAAGTGGCCAGAAGTATGGAAGTGCAAAAAGCTGACATCTACAGTAAGTCTTTTTTATACAAATTGTTCACCAGATATGGTATTACTGATACCGTTGTGTCTGATAATGGAACTCAGTTTACTTCAAATGAGTTCAAAAATCTTTGTAAAACGTTCCTTATGTCATCACATATCATGCTGGGTCAAATGGACAAGCAGAGCCTTTTGTTGATATTTTAAAGAGGGCTTTAAAAAAAAGGCGAACAATGACATAATGGATGATTTAGCATTTCAACAATTTCTATGAGTGTACCTATGAATAACACCTAATCTGAATACCCCCATCTGGAATGTCACCTGTGGAATTAACCCTTTCGTTACCAACCCGGCTGAAACCGGCTTTGGCTCTGGGTACAAATGTCTTGTTTTCATAAGTTTTAAATTAAAGTCTTCCACCAAACCTTAGTCACAATTTATGTTCCTAACACCAGCTGAATGATAACTAAGTTATTTTACTAAATTCTTTGTTATATTTTAAATTAATTGAAAGAAACACAGAACATCTCAAAATAAATACAGTAACGAAAGGGTTAATGTTTGCTAGAAAGATTAGATCTGTCTTTAACAAGTTGATACCGAGTAAAAACAGAAAAATGGTGAACAACAAATATACTCCAAAACAGTTCAAGTAGCATGGCAAAGGTTTTTTTAAAATTGTACAGATATGATAAAGAAAGCTGGGGGGGGGGGGGGACGTTGTAATTATTAAACAAATTGAAAAAATGTTATTCCTGGTAAAAGGAAAAAAATTTTGAACATTTTTGAACAGCAGTGCACCAGCATGGCCACAGCTCTGAGCTGAAACTACAGAAAAAAAAATAATAAAAGACATAAACCAACTAAAAAAAAAGATGTATGGAAGAAACAGTCACAAGAGATGAAATCACCATAGAAGTATTGTATGATGTGTTTGAGGCAGCAACACTCAAACAAATTGAAACTACAGGTTCAAGTAACAGAAAAAGGAAAGGAATGAAAATACTGGAATTCAATCCTAAGCATAAGAGATATTAAAACTCTGGACAGAGTTTGATTTTCAAAAAGGAAAGAAGTTATGGAAGGCTCATTCTCAAATGTAGAAGGATCCTGATCACCAACACTGAAAGTGGACTAATATCATCATCATTTAATGTCGGTTTTCCATGCTAGCATGGGTTGGACGGTTCGACCGGGGTCTGGGAAGCCAGGAGGCTGCACCAGGCTCCAGTCTGATCTGGCAGTGTTTCTACAGCTGGATGCCCTTCCTAACGCCAACCACTCTGTGAGTGTAGTGGCTGCTTTTTACATGCCAGGGGAGGCTGGCAGCGGCCACGATCGGTTGGTGCTTTTTACGTGCCACCGGCACAGAAGCCAGTCAAAGTGGCGCTGGCATCGACCACGTACGGATGGTGCTTTTTACGTGCCACCGGCACAGGTATCACAACTACAATTTCCATTTGATATTTATTTTGATAAGAAGTGTCGAGTTGATAGTTGGCAGTCAACAGCATTGATCGTTGGTATTAGATTACTGTGTTCGTTTAAATTCACACCTACATTTGGCATAGTATGTGGTACGTTCTGCATGAACATATTAACTCTGTGAAAGGTTATCCTAGATAACCATATCCAAATATTTATTTAGGTAATACTGTTCCTACACCCTTGTGCACACCCCAACGTTGTCATAACATTAATGGCGATGAGATATTCAAACCCTGTGACATACACTACAACACCAGTCATTGGGTTTGACACCCTTTTATATGCCTTGTTGACACCATTTCTTTAAAAATTAAGGTACAAACTTCTTTTCAAACGTTGAAAAAAACCATGTGGTCTAAACAATTTAACAGTGTTTATACTTGAATAAAGGCGGGAAAGGCTTTATCTCACATTATCTCAAAGTTATGAGAATTCGATAATGTAATTTGTTTATTTTTTAGCGATTTCATAGAGCAGTTGGATACAGCCGGAGTTATTCTGAGCATCTCTGCAACTATCCCTGATGGACCCTTGATGTTCTCCCTGTTCTTAATTGCTTTATCTATCAGACTGCTATCAACTTCAATTGCTGATACATTTATAGGGTCAGCAGAAAGTGACTCTTCCATATCTCATGGGTTCTCTATGTTCAACAGCCTCTCATAATAGCACTTATCCATTTGCCAGTTGAGAGATCTAAGGTATAGCAGGGGCGGCGGATAAGGTGTCTTGCTGTATCATAGATACATGGACACCTCAGTTGGAAAACAAAGGGGAGTGAGTTAGAGAGCAAGACAAAGAAAGTGATAGTGAAAGAGATGATGGCAAAGATGTGTCAGAATATGTCCTTGAGGGACTGTGTCATTCCAGTGATGAGAATAGGTGTGTTGATATAGGGGCTTGGGCTGGGTGAGTGGGCAGGATGAGGTGACTGTAGAAAATGATGGAGAGAAATATAAAACTAGTTTGCAAACTTACAAACTCAAAAATAAAAATTGACACCGTCAATTTATAATATTTATTGCTGAAACAAAAGTCATTTACGCTAAAGTTGACTTACCTTTTACGCTTGTATGGAGATTTAGGCATATCAGCTGTAGGAATTAACTGTTCCCCAGGACGTGACCACAAAATTGGGCCGTCATTACTTTCTCGCCTGTCTTTCATCTTTACTGAAGCTAATTCTCCCCATGGCATTGTAACTCGGAGAAATGGGCTTTCTTCCAGCATGTCTAAAAATTCAGGGAAATAATCTCCAACTTCTTCATGCACAGTGCCAACGAGGCTGAGCTGAAGGAGTGGTCCCGTCCGCACAGTTCCATTTTCGTATGTTTTATATACCATATCGCAATAGGCTGCCATGGATTTGGTTTCAATATCAGATTTTCCCAGCACACCTGTTTTCACAGTTAGATTTGAATAATCAGATGCAAAATACTCCAAAAAATCAGGCATATATGCAGCTGCATTATGGACAATGCCCATGACACAGTTAGAAACCCCCTCTGATTCTTCATCAAAGACAACATGAAAAAATTCTTTTGTGAATTCAAGCATTTGTTCTGAAGACAGCTTATCGAGCTCTTCTTGGTAGGAATGCAGTACCATGGCTCCACCATTGGTGTAATATTCAAAATGCATGTAATCACGGTATTTCAAGACTTCAGTAGGCTCATCACTATTTTCTACGGTAACTGGAGGAGGCTCCGTTTTTAGAGCTTTAATAGTGTGATCAAAATCGGTAGAAAGAGAGATCTTTAGGTCATTCAAGCTGTGCATAGTAGATTTAGGTCTAGTTTCTTTGTTTGTCTGTGTCCCTTTGCTAGACATAGAACGTCGACTGTGACACTCTAGTTTCTGGGCAACTTCAGCCTTTCGGTCAGCATGTAAAGAAGAATGTTCTCTCCGCAATGAGTCTTTATCATGGTGGTTACTAGAAAGTTTTAAGGAGACTTGAACAGATTTGTTCTCCGTTCGCCGCCGAAGATTTACTTGGACACCACAGTTACTAACAATCCTTTTCTTTGGGGGTGGTTTTGCATGGGCCACACATGAAGAATTTCCGTTAACTCGCTTTGAAGCAGCTTCGTCAGTTGTGTCTTTCTTTTTGATGTTTTCTTTTTCAGAGGTATGAATATGTTGCTTGAAGTTGGAGGATTTCTCAAACTGAGACTCACACTTATGGTGGTGGTGATGAGGATGTATGTTATGATGATGATGGTGATGCTGAGAATGATGATGAGAATGATGATGATGATGTTTTCGTTTATCTTTGTCTCCAGATATAAAAGATGGTATTTCCTGATTTCCAGAGACACTACTTTCACTATGACCAGCCTTTGATTTCTTCACGCACATACCGTGTGCCTTTTGAGAACCACCACTACTGCTACTACACGACTCAGTTTTCATTGTTTTAGCTTTTTCTTTCTTTTTGAGATTTACTATTGGTGTCTGTGAACATGATTTAGCATCTTGGATTGGTGATTCATGAAGATCTGTAAAGAGAAGAAGAAAAAAAGTCAACAAAAATACATTGAAAAGAATTATCTAATACTTAACAAATTAACTGCACACTTAATTTTACTCCAAACTTTATTTAAAAAAAAACATTTTTGCTGTTTAGTTCGAGGTCAGCCCTAAATGAACAACCTTATGATCAAACGTGTTATCCAGTGTAATTGTGTAATTTAAGGAAAAAAAATGTAGCTGCTATTTCGTGCAAGTTGAATGACTGCATAAAGGTTCCTTTCTTAGTTCACGTATCTTCCTATATATATATATATATATATATATATATATATAAACGGCAAAATGTCTGTCTCTGTGTGTGCATATCCTTTATACAAATCCACAATTTTTCAGTTAGAGGGCTCGCACTTTCTATGGTCATTCAAAACCGTCCAAGGGTGGTCGTGCACATCTTTACATTTCCCCAGTCACCCCGCAAAACCATTACAAAAATCAATAGAAGTGACTTTTTTGTGAATTTTCTATCCAAAACCCAATCAAAATGGCTGAAACCTGATACACCAATTGAATGCCAGCTAGCTGTATATGATTGGTTGGAGATTTGGACAGTACTCACGTGTATGTGCGCATGCACGCAGCTGTATATGCATGCACTAGCACTATGACCCAGCGTTGCCGGGTCATAGAGCTAGTATGTATATATATAAGATCAGCAACAATTTAGATTCAAATGAATATGGTATTTAATTTAGATGCACCAGAATTTTGTATGGTGTTCCCCATAAAAATTTGTGGGGTGATTATAATCAAGAATAAGCAACAATATATATATACACACACACACAACAAAAAAAAGAAAAAAATACAATGAAATTATATTCTATGTTATAGAATTATCACAAAATAGATTACATATTCACATAAAATATTAAATGTAGAAAAGTTGAATCAAAAATATCTTTAAAAAAGGTACTTTCAAAATATATAAATAGTAACAAATATTTAAAACAGTTAAAATAAACTAAATGCTATTCATTGTAAAGAAGTATTGTGTTGGTATTTTTTTTTTAATATATAGTAGAATCTTGCAGTTATGAGTGCACCATTGTTGAGTAATTTGCTGCACGAGCAAGGCTTGTGTGAATTTTTATCTCGAGGTATGAGCAGAAATCTGCAGTGTGAGTGAGTTTCATATAAGCGACCACTAGTCAGAGCTGATCTTGCACACACACTTCCAACAAGCGCAGTCTCTGCTCGCTCAGTTCATGTGGTTATCTTGTTGTAGCAGCATCCCAGAGATTTTTAAAAGTTTTGTGCGAATTTGCTATTACTTTATAATAATCAGTTGTGTTAGCCATGGGTCCTAAGAAGATTAGTGCAAAGGAGTGTTCAGAAGAAAAAGCGGATTCGGTGGCATGTAAAAAGCACCATCCGAATGTGGCCGATGCCAGCGCCGCCTTGATTGGCTTCCATGCCGGTGGCACGTAAAAAGCACCAACCGATCATGGCTGTTGCCAGTGGCACGTAAAGAGCACCCACTACACTCATGGAGTGGTTGGCGTTAGGAAGGGCATCCAGCTGTAGAAACTCTGCCAGATCAGACTGGAGCCTGGTGCAGCCTTCTGGCTTCCCAGACCCTGGTCGAACCGTCCAACCCATGCTAGCATGGAAAACGGACGTTAAACGATGATGATGATATAATTGAAGAAAGAAATCATTGATAAACACAAGAAAGGAGTGTGTGTGTGTGTGTGTGTGTGTGTAGTGGACATAGCACATCAACGATCTGTACCATGCAGAAGGAAAAGGATGAGATCAAGGCTGTTACAATAGCAAAGGTTGTCTCCAGGCTCTCTAAGCAATGTACATCTGTCCACAAAGAGATGGACAAATTGCTTCTCCTGTGAATCAACAAGAAGCAACTTGCAGGGGATTATGATTACAGAGACAATCATCTGCGAGAAAGCCCGAGTGCTCTACCAGTATTTCCTAAAGCAGAACCCTGGAACATCGACAGAGGAGACATTAGCAGATGCATTTGAAACAAGTCATGGCTAGTTTGATAATTTCAAGAGGACTGGTGTTCACAGTGTCATCAGGTATGGAGAGGCAGCGAGTTCTGACACGAAGGCAGGTGAGGATTTCGTGCGTGAATTCCATCAGCTCATCGCAACCAAGGGGTTCTTCGTACAACAGGTATTCAGCTGTGATGAAACTGGCTTTTTCTGGAAAAAAAAAAAAGGCCCAGAAAAACCTCCATAAATGCCGAGAAGAAAATACCAGGCTACAAACCTATGAAAGATAGGCTAACACTTGTACTTTGTGCCAATGCGAGTGGAGACTTGAGATTAAGCCACTCCTTATCTACCATTCCAAAAACCCACGAGCATTCAAGTTACAGATCATGTGGAGGACAAACATTAACCCTTTAGTGTTCAAGCCAGCTGTATCCGGCCAAAATGTTCAAGCTGGCCGTATCCAACTGCTCTATGAAATTGCTAAAAAGATAAACAAATCACATTATCGAATTCTCATAACTTTGAGATAATGTGAGATAAAGCCTTTCCCGCCTTTATTCAAGTATAAACACTGTGAAATTGTTTAGACCACATGGTTTTTTTTCAACGTTTGAAGAGAAGTCTGTACCTTAGTTTTTAAAGAAATGGTGTCAGCAAGTAGTGATTCTGACTTTGAAGGTTTTACTCTTGACGATATAGAAAATATAAACGAAAACAAAAGTATTTTGTCTTCAGATGAATCTGATATCGATATTAGTGATTATTCAAACGAGGAAGATTTTGAGAAGTGATAAAAATGATATTGTAACCATGGCAACATGGTCAAAGATTACAACACCAATCACTATTCCTGACTTCACAGAAAACACTGGTCCACAACACAATTTACCTCCTGATGCTCAACCATTGGACTATTTTTGTTTTTACCAGAAAGTTGTTTTGAAAATGTTGTGGGGGAAACAAACAAATATGCACAACGTTTAATTTCTGTTCGTGGAAGAAACGATCCACTATGGCAGCCAACTTATACTGCGGAAATGAGAGCGTTTTCCACAATTAATATTATGTTTGGTGTTAAACAGATATATTGGAGAAAAGAACAGAACATTTAACATCTAAGTCTTTCTCAAAACTTGAATCAAAATGAGCAAGAGCTTTTCTTTACTCTTTTCTATTAAATTATGACCTAAAACTGCACCTGACACAGTTGCAGCACATCATCAATATTGCACTTTATCTCAAAAGTCCAAAAACTTAACTCTCACACGAAGCTGTGTACAAAAATATATTTCTTTACTACCCACAAGGGGCTAAACACAGAGGGGACAAACAAACGGATTAAGTCGATTACATAGACCCCAGTGCATAACTGGTACTTAATTTATCGACCCCCGAAAGGATGAAAGGCAAAGTCAACCTCGGCGGAATTTGAACTCGGAACGTAATGACAGACGAAATACGGCTACGCATTTCACCCGGTGTGCTAACGTTTCTGCCAGCTTGCCACCTGTGTATAAAAATATATGACAAGAATGGCAAGATTACTGCAGAGTGTCTTTATTGCTATAGAGTATATCTCCTGAACCGTTAGATGAAAACTAAATCTTCAGTAATGCCAAAATATTTTATCTTTTTATTTGTTTCAATCAAATGAATCGACCCCAGCACTTACATATTTAAGCCTAGTACTTGTACTATCAGCCTCTTTTCACCAAACCATTAAGTTACAGAGACATAAACACACCAACACTGGCTGCCAAGCAGTGGAACAAATAAACACAAAGACACACATAGTTATACACACACACACATACACTGAACCGCAAAAGAAACGCGAGACGTGTGTGACTGTGAAATATGCTTTAATTTCATCAAAGTGCATCCAAGAAATTGGATGCACTTTGACCACAGTCTTTGGATTGTTGTCATGTATTCTGGTAGTTGGTGGATCCAGCATACCGAGATTGTAGGGCGTGACATGATCAAGACCATGTATGCCCTCCCTGGTTATTCAAAATGGCAATACATATTTCTTTACTACCCGCAATGGGCTAAACACAGAGAGGACAAACAAAGACAAACGGATTATATCGACCCCAGTGCGTAACTGGTACTTGTTGTTGGCCTTGGGACCACCTGGTTCAGCTGTCTCTGGATTTTACCCCACAGGTGTTCAATTGGGTTCAAATCTGGGCTGAGAGCCGGCCATGGCATGGTTCTGATGTTGTGCCGATGCAGGAAGTTCATGGTGACCTTGGCTATGTGTGTGTGTGTGGGGGGGAGCATTGTCCTGCTGGAAGACATGGCTATGGTGATGTGTGAAGAAGGGCACAATGTGAGGTCTTAGGATCTGGTCAATGTAGCACTGTGCTGTGATGCCATTCCCTCTGCCTGCACCAACATTTTGTAACATATGGGGCCCAATTCTCTGATCCAGGCCTATAGCACCCCAACCCATGATGCTTTGATCACCCCATGCATCTATCTCCTTGACACATGTGTCTCTGTAGCATTCACCCCTCCTATGCCATGCCTTCACTCTGCCATCCAAAGTGGAAACGCAGTACCGGCTCTTGTCAAAGGAGACTATCAACCTGCACTGTTGATGTTGCCTATGTCAGTGCTGTGTAGCCCACTGTAGTTGTGCCTGATGGTGGTGGGTGGTGAGGATGCCCTCGAGCAGGACTATAGCAACACAGGTTGTTGGCAGCCAGTCAATGTCATACCATGTCGTTGCTGTCACACTGGCCGGTCTGAAGTGATCATGGAGGTATTGCAGGTGAATGAAGCAGGCCTGTCTGGGCGTGGTCACCTGGGGCCGCTCTCTGCAGTACTGTTGCAAGTGATTGATGGTGCTGATATGGACATTGTAAGCTTTTGCAACAACCAGGGCACGCTCCCCTGCTTGCAATTGGCCAATAGCTTGTTCTCTCTGCGCTAGTGACAATCGGGCCATACATGATGCGTCCAAATTATGAATGCCAGGAATGCAGTTCAACTTGATTTTTATACCTATAACCTGCATGAGATGCATGTGCATTTCTGTTTTCATGACAATTATTTGTGACTGCCACCCACAGCATTCGATGCAACTGCATTTTGGTGTCTTGTTTCAGGGAAAGTTGAAAGGTTACCCGCAATTTGGGTCCCAGCCATAAAACAGCATGTCTTGGAATATTTACCCTTACATCCTTATAAAATTGACACTTGAAAAAGTTGTGTTTCTTTTGTTAACCAACAGAGGTAGGCGCTCTCTGAACTTTTCCCAGCCTATTTTTATTCCAGCAGCTATGCTCTCGAAGCATCCACCTCTACTAACTTGGTCAACCAGATAACAAAAGCTATCAACTACTTCTAGTTTTCTTTAATAAAGAATATTTTTGAAAAAGCCACAACATAGTTAAAGCTTTTAACTAAAAAAAAAATTTCCATATAAACAAGTGATTATTATTTTGTTTTAAATCTGACAAATAAACATCGATTAAAAAAGTATAATTATCATTAGTCCTCACAAAATGATTGGGCAAATCAATTTTGTACAAGGAAGAAGACCAAGTCTATCTCTTTAAGAATAGCTATACTTTTCCTTTATCTAGAGTTAAGATTTCTTTTCTTTATTTTTTCTACAAATTTAAAATAATAGTTCCTTTATTATTTTTAAAATTTGTAAAAATGTTTGTCTTCCTTGATGTAGAAACATCAGATTTGAAACAGTTGAAATAAATCATGTCCAAAGTGAAAAGGTATCAGCGGATTTAGATGGTAAAATTACCATTTTAACCTTTTTTTTTTTCATTTTCCCAAGCTCAGTAAAATAGAACAGATCTACAACATAGAATATTTTCACAAAGTTCTGATCAGTCACCTAACCGTAATTTAAGAGAAACCTATTTTTCAGGTGGGCAGACATGAAAGTATGGACAGGCCTAGTTGATTGCGTCCCCAAAGTCCATCCCCTCCTCACCGTGGCAGGGACGCTGGCAACGGGTAGTGTCAGAGCTATGCTGTCAGGAACTTCGGTTCCTGGTAGGGGGCCACCCAAGGCGGATTGGTCTGACACCGAGTGGTATTAGGGCCACAACCCGGCAGAAGGGGTTCTGGTGAAAATCCTTGGAGTGTCTGTTTCGGCAACCGGCGGCTCCTCGGTCATTCTGTCCCTGCATCTGTGGACAATCTGCGGCAAACAGGATGTCTCTACATGCGGGATTGTTGGGGACCGCTTGTGAAATCCATATTCCCACGAAACTTCTTCCATGAACTCTCAATGGTGAATACTAGTTGATAGAGTAGAGTTCAACCAGAGCAGCAGTCAGTAATTTGTATCTCGTTAAGGTCAAGATACTTAACTCTAAACGATCCAGTTCGCTTAGCTGAAAATAGATCCTTCAAGAGAGGAAAAACCTTCCACTGTATAATAGCAGTGTCATAATAAAATTAATGAGTTTCGATAGCATGTCATGCCGAATTGCACTCATGTGGCAATAACATGGAGAGCTGGGCTCTCAAAATGATTCCACAATGATCTGCAAAACCATAGTATTTGTCAGACTAGTATAAATATAGGTATCTCTGTAGCCTAGAAAAATAAAAATAAATGAATAGGATAGCATCGAAGCCCAGTGAAATGAGCAGTAAAAGCTTTTATACAACAGTAAAAGATTTAATTTTCTTGATCGGGTTAAGATCCATGCAAAGAATTTCAAGACTGCTCAAAATTCTTTGCACAGACATTATAACCTGACTGTGAGAAAAAAAAATCTGTGCCTATGGTGGAATCGTAACTGTTGTTATTACTGTTATTTAGATATTTGTCAGGATGAACAATGGGAACAATGCCACCTTTATTATATCAATGGGGGAGATGGAGGCTTCTCTCAGAAAGCTTTTTGTGATGCTAGTTGCATAATTTCCAAGTTATAGAGACCACTGGAACACCGATTCAATTCTGAGAAAGAGAATTCAGGCGAGGAGTCAATATCTTGTAAATATATCTGAAAATGCTGACATGTAATCAATCAACTTACTTGTATTCAACTAATTGGGCAGGTAAAAGTGACCTAAGAACAAGTAAAAACCAACAATAAGTGAAAAGCACATTTACAATGTAAAATCAAATTCGATGACTGGCGTCCATGCTAGCGGGGTGCAAAGAGCACCATACAAGTGTGATCATTGACAGAGCAGCTAACTGGCTTCCGTGCCAGTGGCACTTAAAAGGCACCATTTGAGTGTGATCGTTACCAGCATCGCACTACTGGCACTCGAGTCCCGTGCTAGTAGAATATTAAGAGCACCATCCGAGCGTGATTGTTGACAGAGCAGCTATCTGGCCTCCAGCCAGTGGCATGTAAGAAACACCATTCGAGCGTGATCATTACTGGCATCGCCTTACTGGCCCCGTGCCGGTGGCACACAAAAAGCACCCACTACACTCTCGGAGTGGTTGGCGTTAGGAAGGGCATCCAGCTGTAGAAACTGCCAGATAAAGATTGAAGCCTGGTGCAGCCATCTGGTTCGCCAGCCCTCAGTCAAAATCGTCCAACCCATGCTAGCATGGAAAGCGGACGTTAGACGATGATGATGATGACTAATGATCATTACATCATATCAGCAAATTTCATCCAAGTCAGTTGAATCTATAGCAACATATTGAATGCCAAGAATTTAATAGAGCTGATAAACCAGGCATGTAGAAATTAGTACACAAAACCTTCACTTTACGGTACTTCTGAGTCCTGCATTTTTAATTGGACTAATCATATTCAGTGTCATAAATAGCATGATTTGTGCTTGCATCCAAAGTTTGTCCTCTTAAGATGTTTCACTGCTCGTGATTAACTGTTGCCATCTTGTCCGCTTTTATTGTAGATCATACTGTGAAGTATGCTGTACTGAATGCTAAATAAAACCAATCATTAAAGTCAAACCTGTCTTTTTGTAAATTGTCTTATTTCAATTGATTTAACATTCAAAATAAAGTGATTTCTTCGACTGGAACGCTTTGATGCTAACCCTGATTCTCCCGATGCTGCAAAGAACTGGAACCACTGGCACTGAACTCTCAACAATTTCTTATCCTCCACTGAAGATCAAAATCCTGATAAAAACTCCACTTGATGATAAATTTTGTGGCTCTGTCAGCATACAAATATATTATACAATGTTCTGATTATGAAACTGCTATTGAAACTCTTGAAAATTTCTCTGTTAAACCAAGAAATGAAATATTCGCTAGGCATATTCTTGCCACTACAAAACAAGATCTGGGTCAAACCGTAGACCAGATTTTACAAAAACTTAAAGGATTTGCCAAAGAATGCAACTTTAAAGCTGTTACTGCAGAAAAAAAAATCACGAAGACACCATTTGAGATGCTTTCATCAGTAGTTTAAACTCAAATCATATCAGACAGAGACTGTTGGAAAATAAAACTCTTGACCTCCAAAGGGCTTTTGACTTAGCTCCATCTCTTCAAATGGCCGAAAAGCAATCCCTTATTTACACAACCCATACTCCCTGTGGTAGTATCTTTGACTAAGAATCCTGAATCTGAAGAGACGTCATCTATGACAGCAGCAGTGAACACTTCAAAATGTTTCTTTTGTGGTTACTTTCGCTCTCCTAGGCCAAAATGTCCTGAACAGAATGACAACTGCAAAAGATGTGGTAAAAAACAACATTTCTTAAAGGTTTGCCAATCTAAGCCTAATTCTATGCAATCTGAATTTGTATCTACCATGGATCCTCAATTATCACTGCAGCTGCACTTACTAGCTTGTCTAAAGCTATCATCAATATTTCCATCAATGACGCCTCTGTCAAAGCTCGTCTACACTGGAAATTTTCAGAGCTACATCTGCTCTGATCTTGCCAAATCCCTGGAACTAAACACTTATCCCTCAGGGAGAAAGATTTCCATGGCTTCCACAAAACTTTAAAGTGTAACAAAAGGACATTGTCTTGTGCATCTCTGCTACCAAGGTCAAGTGTATGACAATGTAAAACTTTTCTTGTTACTCTCACTGTGTTCAGATGTTATACTGGGACATGATTTCTTGGACCAGTATGAAGGACTTCAGATTTCTTTCATAGGAGAAAAGCCTACTTTTTCTGTGCATGGAATAGCAGCAGCAAAGGTTGAAGCACCGTCTTATTTCACAAATTGTCCCTGGATTGCAAACCAATTGCAACAGTCTCGCATTGACTCCTAAATACGAAAACTGTTACGTGATGACATCACTAAGCCTTCAAACTCTCCCAGGAGAACTCAGCTTTTGGTAACAACAAATGAAAAACACAAGAAAAAACTCGTTGATTACAGTCAGACCATGAACCACTTCACTCAGCTCAATGCTTATCCATTGCCGAGAATCGATGAGATGGTTGAGATTAAAGCAAGATACGAAATGTACAATACATTAGATCTTCACAGCACCTATCATCAGATACCAATTAAGGAAAAAGAGAGACATTTTACAGCTTTCGAAGCCAGAGGCAACTTGTACCATTTTAAGCATATTCCTTTCGGGGTCACCAATGGAATTGCCTTTTTTGAATGCATCAAGACAATATGATTAGAGAAGAGAAGATCAAGAATACTTTTGCACATTTGGATAATATTACCATCAGTGGAGAGAATGAAGAAGACCATGACAAAAATCTCGCCCACTTCCTTGACTGTGCTAAGAAGTATAACATAATCTTCAGTGAAAAGAGCTTTATCAGTGCAAAGGAAATCAAGTTACTAGGATCTCAAGGATCAAAGGTCAAACATCAAACCTGATCCCGAGAGATTGCAACTGTTGAAGGAACTTGCCGACCCACATGACTCCAAATCTCAAAAAAGGGTCATTGGTATCATCATGAATTTTGCATTTTTCTGATAAAATTCATCCTCTGATAATAAATAAAACATTCCTCTTACAAGCAAAAATGAAAAATGCCTTTGAGTATCTGAAAGCAGAAATTGCAAAAGCAATTGTTGTGACTACTAACCCAACACTATCCCTAGTGGTTGAGACGACAGATGCCTCAGACATAGCTATCGCAGAAACTCTTAATCAATGTGGAAAACCGTTCCCTTTTTCTCAAGATCACTGAGTCCAAGTGAAAGGAATCAGTTGAAAGTAGAAGCATTTCAAATTAATCACAGACCAAAAGGGTATTACTTTCATGCTTGACAATGCCCAGATGAGCAAAATCAAGAATGATAAAATACAGCACTAGCAGAAAAGTTAGTGCGCCGGGCAAAATGTGTAGCCGTATTTTGTCTGCCGTTACGTTCTGAGTTCAAATTCCGCCAAGGTTGACTTTGCCTTTCATCCTTTCGGGGTCGATAAATCAAGTACCAGTTACACACTGGGGTTGAAGTAATCGACTTAATCCATTTGTCTGTCCTTGTTTGTCCCCTCTGTGTTTAGCCCCTTGTGGGTAGTAAAGAAATAGCTAAAATACAGCACTGGTATATTGAATTGTCTTGCTACAGTTACGCTGTTGTCTACAGGCCTGGAACTGAAAATCTTGCAGCTGATGCACTATCTCATGCTTTCTGTTATGTTTCTACCCTGGGTAGTTCTGACAGACTTTAAGAAATCCATTCCTCTTTGTTATCCAGGAATCTCTAGAATGTTCCACTTTGTAAAATCTAAAAACTTATCCTTCTCCATCAAAGAAGTGAAGACTGCAAACTGTAATGTCAGCTGTGAACTCAAATCTTCTTTCTTCCAACATTCTGACTCATTCGATTAAAGCAACACAACCTTTTGAGAGACTCAGTGCTGACTTTAAAGGGCTTTGCCTTCTAATTCCGACAACAAGTATCTTCTTACAGCCATTGATGAATGCTCTCGCTTCCCTTGTCCTGACATGAGTGTGTCAACTATCAAAAAATGTTTGAACTGAAAGAGTTTTTACACAGCAAGGGAATTACGAGTAGAACTAAGGCATTTAATCCCAGAGGAGATGGTCAAGATGAACGTCTCTGTGGAAAACTGTGACACTGGCTCTGAAGACAAAAGGATTGACAATCACTCGGTGGGAACCGGTTCGGCAAGATTCTCTGCATGCAGTCAGGTCTTTCCTGTGTACAGCAACCAATGAAATGCTTCGTGAAAGACTTCTCTGATATAACCGTAAATCTACAACTGGTACAACTCTTCCCAGTTGCGATCTATCACCAGGTCCTTGTTCTGATGAGACAAAATGTGAGAACCTCCAAATATGAACCGCTGGTCAATGAAGTGGAGTTACTGAACTGCAATCCACTCTATGGGATGGGAGAGAAACTATTGTGTCTCTAAGTCAGCTGGCTCCACCCAAAAGAAAGGACACAGCAGATTTTCATGCTCAAGAGTCAGACCCTATCTTGCACCAGCCCCTGGACCAGTCGCACCTGCTGAAAGACACGAGTACCCCTCAAGTAAGGCTTACTAACACTTGTGAACAATATGAACATTCTCCTCTTGTGGAAAGGAGCAGTTGATCAAACCCAAGACATATGTGCGCTACCTGATGAAGCATAAGATGTGAAGTCTTCTGCTGACTATAATACTAATCAAAATGAATCCCTTAACTCCAATACTAACCCTAATCTTTCCACTAATTCGCCATCACACCATCACTGCACTTCCTTTATCCAGAACCAGACCTTACAACTTGCATAATAGAGAAGCCTAGACCCTAAATAGTCACACTGTTCGGTAGATTGAGAAACCTTAACACCCCTGAACAAACAACAAAACTGTTCAAACAAACACGTGTTGTAAAATGTTTCTTCTTCCTTTTATGTACGATCTGTTCTCTTCCTTATAGAAAGGGTGGATGTTATAAATAGCATGATTTGTTTGTATCTAAAGTTTGTCCTCATTAGATGTTTCAGTGCTCATGATTAACACTTGCCATCTTGTCTGCTTTTATAGTACATACTGTGAAGTATGCTGTACTGAATGCTAAATAAAAACCAATCATAAAGTCACACCTGTCTTTTTGTAAATTGTCTTATTTCAATCTATTTAACATTCAAAATAAAGTGATTTCTTCGACTGGAACGCTTTGATGCTAACCCTAATTTTCATAAGGTCCTGCCCGTCTTTTGTAAATTGTCTTACTTCAGACAGCAAATGTTGAATAATTAGGTTGTCTTTCAGCATCATAACCTGTTAGCTTTGGTTATACTCTTATGGCTTTTTAAAAAATATTTAATAAAAGTTACAAACAATTAGACACAAGATGAAATTTACAAAATATAAAGAGATGATTTTTACCAAAAGGCTATGGAGATAAAAGAATATAAAAATAAACTATAAAAAATAGTACAAAAAAAAGAAAAAAGAAAAGCAAGAATATTTTAGTTAACCATTTTAAGTATGTAAAATACATTAAGGTTTAAAAGTAAAAGAAAGAAGAATGCCTAAAACAAGTTTTTATTTTAAATAAAAATACACAACCCTTCGTTTCCCCGAATATAAACATTAAGATAACATGAAAGACTACATTAAAAGAAATTTTTAAAATTACATTTGTAAATGACTGGAAACTTTAGTTGTACGAAATTTATACAAGAAATATTGTCTCCATAAGAGAGGGGTTAAATCAAAAATACAAATCCCAAATTTACTAACATTTTGTTCTAAGAAGTACAACGGCTACTTAATTCTCCTTTAGAGAAAAAAAAGCACTTAAATCTAAATTTACTAATTTCTGTGTAGAAAAAGTGAAATCGGTATCTGTAGAAATGGAATTTTTAATGATTTATATTGAAATTTACATTTAGCTGATGTTGGAGATGGTAGATTTTTACTCACTCCAGTAATACAATTAATTGCATGTGACACTTGACTTAACCTTGTCACAAATAAATTGCACTGCAATGCTAGAAATCTTAAAACTGAAAGAAGCTTTTTTAATATATACTAGCACTATGACCCAGCAACACTGGGTCATACAGCTGAGTGCGTGCGCATATACACACGAGTACTGTCCAAATCTCCAACCAATCACATACAGCTAGCCAGCATTCAATTGGCGTATCAAGTTTCGGGCATTTTGATTGGGTTTTGGATAGAAAATTCACAAAAAAGTCACTTCTATTGATTTTTTTAATGGCTTTGCGGGGTGACTGGGGAAATGTAAAGATGTGCACGATCACCCTTGGACGGTCTTGAATGACCATAGAAAGTGCAAGCCCTCTAACTGAAAAATTGCGGATTTA
Source organism: Octopus sinensis (assembly GCF_006345805.1). Lineage (NCBI taxonomy): Eukaryota > Metazoa > Mollusca > Cephalopoda > Octopoda > Octopodidae > Octopus > Octopus sinensis. Next base: position 9,379,189 of record NC_043002.1, read on the forward strand.
TATAAAAGACATGCACACAGACATTTTGCCGTTTATATATATAGAGATTAGAACACCATTCAGAGAGATATGTCCACTGACAACACAAAAAAAAGTTGTAAGAGTATAAATCATAGTAAGGCTTGATTATTAAAACTGGTGTTGACTGAAAATCATACCACTTAAGGGGTGGGGGCTGCTTAGAATAGTACATATGAAAATACAAAATTGCTATATTCCATCAAAAAAAAAAAAAGACAAGATTTAGAAAAGGTTAGAAGCTGATAGCAGAAGCCCTTCGAGGCAATGGGTTGATAAATAAAGCTCCCCACACCAGCAAAAAAAGCCATAAAGACATAACTGCAATATGTTGATGTAGAAATTTGAAGGGGGGAGGGGGTCATTTTATAATAATCAGATAAAACAAATATCTCAACTTCGACTATGACATTATAACAAACTTCTTTTCAAGAGGAAAGGCAGTACCCAGGGTTAAAATAGTTGAATAGGAGGTACCATCTCGATGGGATTAGTATAGCTAATTGAGGCAAGTTGTTAATTATTGGAGAGAAAAGAATAGAGATAGGAAAAGGGTTCCAGCAGGGTGCAATTCTGAAAGGTAGTTTGGGTCCAAGTGTCAAATAGTAATTTTCTATTCCTTTCATCACATCACATTACATGGAAGGAGTGTGACAGAAGCTATTGTAGAAGTTGAGAGAAAATAGAGAAGACAAACAGAATGCTAGACAAGTCTTGGTACAGAAACCTGCCTGTCAGAAGTGTTATGATTGTGTGTGTGTATATATATATATATATCATCATCGTTTAATGTCCACTTTCCATGCTAACATGAGTTGGACGATTTGATGAGGTCTGGCAAACCAGACTCGAATCTGATCCGGCAGAGTTTCTACAGCTGGATGCCCTTCCTAACGCCAACCACTCTGAGAGTGTAGTGGGTGTCTTTACGTGCCACTGGCACTGGCGACAACCTCGCTCGAATGTTTCACCAGCACAAGTGCTAGCAAGGCGATGTGGTAACTATCACGCTCGAATGGTGTGTTTAACGTGCCATCAGCACAAAGGCCAGCTTGTTGCTCTGGTAATGATCTCACTCATATGGTACTCTTAGCACTTCACTAGCAACGGATGCCAGTCACCGAGTTTGATTCCGACTTCGATTTCACTTGCCTCAACTGGTCGTCGCAAGCAGAATTTAGTGTCCAATGAAGGAAAGGCACGCATAAGTGGACTGGTTACACCCCTGGCATAGGCCACAAGGTTATGGTCTCACTTGCGCTTGCCGAGTCTTCTCAAGCACAGCATATTTCCAGAGGTCCCGGTCACTAGTCATTGCCTCGGTGAAGCCCAATGTTTGAAGGTCATGCTTCACCACCTCATCCCAGGTCTTCCTGGGTCTACCTTTCCCACAGGTTCTCTCAACTGCTAATATATATATATATATATATACATATATGTCGAGGAAGACAGAGATAAGTGGAGTATTGTCCTACTCTGTATAGTTATTACTTACAGGTACGGAAAAACAAATAAAGCCTAACAGAAGATCTGATTACAGAAAAATATAACAACAAAAACTCGATTACATGCAGTTTCTACTCAAGTGCAATCATTTGTCCCAACTCCAAGGAAACAAAGGATTTTGCAATTACTAATTTGGTAAGTAAGAGTATCAGAATTAACAGAGAGCCTTTATTTTATTATTTTAATCATAAAACAGCCTTAGTATTGGTATAAAATGTCAACAATGCTTTACTCTTTAGTACATTTGGCAACAGAAAAACCACCACCATAGCTGCCACAATATTTTTCTTTGACACCTTTCATGTGAAAGAGAGAAAAATATACAAGTAGTAACATATTGTGATAATAGAATAGTTGTAAAAAAATTCAAACTATAATGCTTCAAGTAAAAAGTGAATAAATGACAAGCAGAAGAATTTTTAAAAAAGAAATTTTAGTTTTCACTTGAAATTTTCAGTATAAATAAAATCTAAAGATAAAATCCACTGAACATAAAAGACAAATGCTTTTAGTTTTTATTTTCAGCTGAGTTGGTGTGTGCACACACTGATCTCTCATTATTAGATTACTGCTTCTTTTCTTATAATTAAGTGGTAAGGATTGTGACACTAGCAAAAAAAGATGTGGTTGTGTGATAAGAAGTTTGCCTCTCAACAAAATGGTACTGCGTTCAGTCCCATTGCATGGCACCTTGGGCGAGTGTCTTCCACTGTAGCCTTGGACCAATCAATCAAGAGTCACACCAGATTCCAAAACACAAACATTATATATATATATAAATGAAAGAATGGAGTCGAACGAAGATGTTAACAAGATTCCTTTACTCTCGACACATGTTTCGAAGACAGCATATTTTCATTCCGAAGGAATAAAGGGTGCATTATGCAATCTTCTCATCAGGAAAGAAAAGGAGCCTCTCTCAACAACAAGACAAAAATTTCGATGATTGCCTACATGGTAACCAAAGTGATAATGAGTGTTTTTTTTAAAAAATCCGTTATAAGCATTGACGTCAAAAATGGATAGTAGGAGACAGTATGTTTGCTGTATGTATGGAAATGTGTGGGTGTGTGCTTCTTCGACTCCATTCTTTCATTTATTCATATACAACACACAAATTTCTACACATGAACCCGGAGTTTCTACCCTTGAC
>NC_043002.1:9386865-9426865 GCF_006345805.1 Octopus sinensis
TGCATTCCAGTATAGTTCATATAGTTAGTTTAGAAATGTGAAAATTGTATACTGGAATGCAAGACAATATAGTTTTCCACTATTTTTGAAAACCAGTGGATGTATTCCACTGAAATTAGGTAAATAATCCTTCGAACAGACGGTCTCAGCGATGCCTGCTGGGTTCAGCTACTCTGCATTGATAAAGGGCAAATAACCTGAAACTTGTCTGCAAATGCCTGACTAGTAAGGGGAAGCGGCTGACCCCCACTGTTCGAAGGTTCATGTGTCATATAGCTAGCAAGAGGCAATGGCTTCTTGGAGCTTTTCCTCCTATATTTATGGACTGCCATATTAGCTTGGCGATAACTGTTAATATACAGTACCGCTGCCGTAGTCTTCTTTAGAGGGGCTTAGAAATAATATTTCTACATACAAGATTTATATACATACAAAATATATATACTTATATACATACAAGATATATATACTTATATACATACAAGATATATATACTTATATACATACAAGATATATATACTTACATACATAAAAATCATTAATCCAACTGACTTCTTTACCACTGCAGATATAAAAACAGAGGCAATGATAATCAATTACATCAATATAAAGGAAGACGATGTAATAAGGGCTATAGATGAAATGAACCTAAACTTAGCTGCTGGCCCTGATGGATTTCCAGCAGGTCTTCTAAAAGTATGTAAGCGAGTCCTAGCAAGACCACTGCAGTCCCTCTTTCAGAGCTTCCAAGAAAACTGAAGGCGGGTAAAATATGCCCGATTCATAAAGGAGGACAAGAACTACGAACTTATCTCTCTGACCTCACACATCAACACATGGAACGAATAGTCAGAAGAAAACTAATCGCCTTCCTTGAAGAAAATGACTTGCTGCCTGACACCCAACATGGTTTCCGACCAGGAAGAAACTGCCTAACTCAGCTCTTACAACACTGTGACTGGGTGCTGAAACAGCTGCTCAACAACTCAAATGTGGAAGCGATATCTCTCGACTTTGCAAAGGACTTTGATAAAGTCAATCATGGAATGATGTCACAAACTGTGTGATCTCGGCATAGTTGGAAAATTAGGAGAATGGCTTCATGACTTTCTGAAGCCAATGGGTCCATCTCCAATAACACGCAAATAGTGAGCGGTGTTCCACAAGGCACTGTTTTGGGAACACTACTGTTCATAATGGCCCTCTCAGACATGCCCTCAACCACACAGAGAGCCATGATCACAAGTTATGCAGCTGATACAAGAGTCTCACAGGTAATACAGAATCCTGAAGACACTATGCACCTGCAATGTAAGCTGGATGAAATATACAAGTGGGCTGAAAAGAATAGCATGCAGTTTAATGCTGAAAAGTTTCAAGCCATGGACTATCAGCATGCAAAACTAAATGCAATACCCAATACACTGGACCTGGAGGGATTGCAATCCCAGAGGCACAATCAGTGTGAGACCTGGGCATTTACATGATGATGCAACCTTTCATGTGAATGTTGCTAAATTGGCAATGAAATCCAGGCGGTTGACCAGATGGATTCTTAGAACTCTTAGAACAAGAGACCAGGAAACCATGATGGTCCTCTGGAGGACACTTATCCTCAGCCACTTTGACTATTGCTCTCAGCTATGGTCACCATCCAGTGTCAAGTTAATCACAGAACTTGAGGCAATCCAACAAAGCTACACGAAGAAGATAGCCTCTGTGCAGCATATAAGCTATTGGGAATGACTCAAGAGATTAAGACTCTATTCCTTAGAGCGTAGGCGAGAAAGACATGCCATAATATACATCTGAAAGATCCTGAAAGGACTTGTCCCAAACTTTGGCATTGAGAGTTACACAAATACCAGAACTGGGCACCACTGCATAGTGCCAAGCACTCCAAATTTGCCATCAAGATGTAGGACAAGATACTGCAATAGCCTGGGCTTCAGAGGTCCACAGCTCTTCAATATCCTCCTGAAGGACCTGAGAGACCTGCATGTAGTGGATGTAGGTGTCTTCAAAATAAAGCTGGACCTCTTACTGTCAGGTGTCCCAGATGAACCAACTTCGCGACAGGAGGTGCAGATGAGGGCAGCTGCATCAAACTATCTCATGCACCAAATGTCAATTGCTAAAAAGCATTTGTGAAGTAAAATAAATACACAATATATATACATACACATATACACACACACATTATATAATATATATAAACATATATACATACACATATATTACACATGTATACACATACACACATACATATATATACAGACATACACATATATACACAGATATATATACACACACACACATATGTACATATGTACACATGCATATATACATTCATATACACACCCATATATATATACACACATATATACACATGCACACACACATATACACATGTACATACATATACACATATGTACACATGTACATACATATACACATATGTACACATGTACATACATATACACATATGTACACATGTACATATATGTACACATGTACATACATATACACATATGTACACATGTACATACATATACACATATGTACACATGTACATACATATACACATATGTACACATGTACATACATATACACATATGTACACATGTACATACATATACACATATGTACACATGTACATACATATACACATATGTACACATGTACATACATATACACATATGTACACATGTACATACATATACACATATGTACACATGTACATACATATACACATATGTACACATGTACATAATATACACATATGTACACATGTACATACATATACACATATGTACACATGTACATACATATACACATATGTACACATGTACATACATATACACATATGTACACATGTACATACATATACACATATGTACACATGTACATACATATACACATATGTACACATGTACATACATACACATATGTACACATGTACATACATATACACATATGTACACATGTACATACATATACACATATGTACACATGTACATACATATACACATATGTACACATGTACACATACATATACACATATGTACACATGTACACATACATATACACATATGTACACATACATATACACATACATGTACACATATATACACATACATATACACATACATGTACACATATATACATACATATACACATACACACGTAGATATGCTTACACACACACGTAGATATACACTCACATGTAAACACAAACACACATGTAGATATACATTATATACACACACACTGATATACATATATACACACACCTAGATATACATATATACACACACGTAGACATACATATATACACACACGTAGACATACATATATACACACACGTAGACATACATATATACACACACGTAGACATACATATATACACACACGTAGACATACATATTTACACACACGTAGACATACATATTTACACACACGTAGACATACATATATACACACACACACACGTAGACATACATATATACACACACACATGTACACATACATATACACACACACACACGTAGACATACACACACACACACACACACACACACGCACATATACATACGTACATATAAATCATTTTCTGATGAAACTACAGGAGTAGTTGAAAGCGCTAATATGAAGAAATAATATGCGATATGGGTACTAGTGTTATGTAAATAAATACATATTTTTACAACCATCCAGCATTTTGAACACCTTTTTTTCTTCATATGTATTAAATCTGTACATCACCTCCAATACTTCCAACATATATATACATATACACATGTATATATATATATATATATATATATATATATATATATATATACACACAAACACGTATATATAAATTTATACACACGTATATATACATATACACACACACGTATATATACATATACACACGTATATATACATATACACACGTATATATACATATACACACACACGTATATATACATATACACACACACACGTATATATACATATACACACACACACGTATATATACATATACACACACACACGTATATATACATATACACACACACACGTATATATACATATACACACACACACGTATATATACATATACACACACACGTATATATACATATACACACACACGGATATATACATTTATACACACGGATATATACATTCATACACACGGATATATACATTCATACACACGGATATATACATTCATACACGTATATATACATTTATACACACGGATATATACATTCATACACGTATATATACATTTATACACACGTATATATACATTTATACACACGTATATATACATTTATACACACGTATATACACATTTATACACACGTATATACACGTATATACACACGTATATACACGTATATACACATTTATACACACGTATATACATTTATACACACGTATATATACATATACACACACATGGATATATACATATATACACACGTATATACACATACACACATGGATATATACATTTATACACACGTATATATACATTTATACACACGTATATACACATTTATACACACGTATATACACATTTATACACACGTATATACACATTTATACACACGTATATACACACGTATATACACATTTATACACACGTATATACACATTTATACACACGTATATACACATTTATACACACGTATATATATATATATATACACACACATATATATATACACACGCACGTATATATAAAATGAATATACGTATACGAATATAGATTGTTTGGTTTTATGTTGCTGAAAGATAAAACAATTTTACATTAATCTCTACACTTTTGTAAAATACAAACGTTTAATTCAAGAATATTGTTGACAGTAACTTCGATATTTCACCCATCTAAGCTATTACCGGACTCCTGGCCGATACTTCGAAGTCCCTCTCAACATCCTTGTTAACAATACATCTTTGCAGTTGACAATTTCATTTATACATCATAAGAGATATACTTATAATTTATATAATATCGTGGGCATATATAATGACGCCGTACTTTTAATTCGGTTAGTTTAGACAAAGTGCTCCTAATGTTCAAAATGGAAATAAATAAGGGAATTCGATAAATCATATCGAGAGCCTTTGATATAATCCCTCAACTCCCAGAAGAAGGGAAAAAAAGGGAGTTGCCCTAATTATGTAGAGATGTAAATAAATAATGTTCGGGATGGAGGATCTACTTTTTGTAATTGTGGGAATTTTGAGCACGAAAAAGCAGACGTAATTTTGTTATATTTATATATATCTCTAAATAAATATATATATATATATACCCCATTTATACACACGTATATATACATATACACACACGTATATATACATATACACACACGTATATATACATATACACACACGTATATATACATATACACGCACGTATATATACATATACACACACATGGATATATACATTTATACACACATGGATATATACATTTATACACACATGGATATATACATTTATACACACATGGATATATACATTTATACACACATGGATATATACATTTATACACACATGGATATATACATTTATACACACATGGATATATACATTTATACACACGTATATACACATTTATACACACGTATATACACATTTATACACACGTATATACACATTTATACACACGTATATATACATATACACACACGTATATATACATATACACACACGTATATATACATTTATACACACACGTATATATACATTTATACACACACGTATATATACATTTATACACACACGTATATATACATTTATACACACACGTATATATACATATACACACGTATATACTTTTTATAATAGTGGGAATTTTGAGCACGAAAAAGCAGGACGTAATTTTGTTATTTATATATATACAAATAAATATATATATATATATATATATATATATATATACCCCATCGAAAATATTATGAGTCGTTCTTGAAAGAAATATCGCTTACCTTTATTTGAAGGTAATCCATTGAGGGAGGTTTCAGAGGAATTGGGCGATTGTTTGATCATTTTGACCTTCGATGATGAATTGGTTTTGGGTTTAGGTGAGGCCGGCGAAGAGCTCACATCGGAATCACTGGTCGAAGAGAAACGCCTCTCTTTGCCGCTAACGTAGTCGTCCATGTATCCAGAACTGGACAGTCGACGGTAGTCATGTTGGATCCTCTTTCTCTTCCCGGACTCGGGACTAGCGCAAGGGTCGGGCAGTTGTTGATGGCCAGGCGACGGCAACGAAGCAGAAAGTTTAGGCCTTTTGGCGTCTGGTGCTTGTGTTGTTGTAGTAGAAGTAGTAGTAGTAGCCGTGGGTGTTGCTGACGACGTTGTTGTTGCTGCTGCAGTCGTATTATTATTGTCGCTGTCGTCCTTCACAACATGAGCTGCTGCATGTGGTGACAGAAGACCAGGTAAATTGCGATAGCTCTGAAGGTCTCGTTTAGTTACGCCTGCTACCGACAGCTCGTCCTGCGTTTCGCTCTCACTACTTTTCCCGATATCCAGCCCGCTCGACGGCAGCTCTTCGCCGACGCAGGTTTGTTTACAGCCAAAATCTAAAGCCAGGAAAGAGTTAGCTTCGGCAGTGCTTACTGGTTTGTCTTCTTCGGGTTCAACTTCCTCCATCTTGTTCACAGGTTCCAGTGCCCGGATGTTTACCGTGGAGAATACTCATGTGACGTCTCCGGCGATTGGCTGATAATTTATCGAGATGGCGCCATTCATTTAGTTGGACCAATCGCGTCGCCGATACTGTTCTGATTTCATACTCCCGCGTGAAGCGTGAGTATTTGCGCAAAAGGTACCTTGCAAACTTTTGCAAACGTTGTTATTTGTTAGATTTACTCATCGACTCAACCCGTTTTCAATTTAGTTGAAAGGACGAAAAGTAATTCAACACTCGCGGCTACCAATACTTTCAACACTTTCAGTACAGAAACCTAAAAAAAAAAATCACTTGTGTATATATATACATATATATATATATATCTTTATACATGTGTATGTATATCTGTACCTAGTACACATATATAAGTATATGTATAGATATAGATACACGTATATATATACGCACACAGAGATTGAGCACGCTAGCTCAATTGTTGCCAGTTTTTTTTTTATTTTGTCCAGGTGTTAACTGCGAAATATTCATTATTTCATTTATAAAAGAAAAAAGGAGAGAAAAATAGAGCAGCAGCAACGTCGAGGGATCAGCATCATCAAAGATGGAAACAGGAACGGGAACACCACGCAAAGTACAAAAAGTAGCCGTTTCGGAGGCGAGCTCTGAAGCTGAAGAGAGTCGGGATTTCGATAGTGAAACCCAAAAGGCTTTGGAAGACATCGATTCATGTCAGAACGAAATCGATGCCCTGAACGAGAAAGCTAGCGAGGAAATCCTGAAAGTTGAACAGAAATTTAACAAATTAAGAAGACCATATTTCGATCGGAGAAACGAGCTTATTAAGAAAATTCCCAACTTTTGGGTTACTGCTGTATCCTTTTACCCATATTTTTTCTACATTTTGTGAAAGTCTGTCGTTGTTTTAATCAGATATTTGTTGTAAATGTAAATAGTTTAACTTTTTATGTGGAAATTATCGAATTGTTGACCAGTTTTGATGGTTCAGTATTTGAAATGTGATTATTACGAATTTTCATGTGCGATCATTGAAGTAGAAAATGTGAGAATGTAAATTTTCTGTTACGATTTTAGATCTTTACGGTTTATTTTCCACGCAGCAGACACGTATTGTCGATGATATTTCTGGGTACAAGTACCTATTTCTGTTTATCTCGATTGCTTTTGTTTTAAATCGCATCTGTTGGCTCCAGTAAAAGTGAAAATGAAATCCCCGACTTCCTGACCAATTTTATTGTCTCTCTCCTCGACTCCTTGGTATCGTGGTACGAACTAAAAGCTTCAATCTGACTAACATGGAAGCTTCTTTTTTTCCCCCCTCTTCATAACAATTCGCTCTATATATCATTATATTCGCGATTTCCTACACAATCGATTCACATCTACATCTACTAACCACATTTTAATCACCTACCAACGTTTATTTCAGTTTTAAAATGGAAATCTGAAGCGAATGGACATAGTTTTTCGTTGGTATCTTCACTGAGATTTGCTCAAAACTCCTACATTGTTTCTACTTATTCCCCGGCGTGCTTTTAATCAGCTTCCGGTGGTAATTTCTTCTTCTTCTTATTATTATTATTCGAACAATGTGTGTTTATAGGTTAATGAATTTCAAAAATTTAGCGTGGTTGACGACTGAGGTTAGTGATACTGAGCAGAGCAAGCAGCAATTAAGGTACCCGACCCCATTTACTCAGATCCCCAAACTTTATTTTCAGCAATATCTTTATATATAAAAGTGAGGTTGTGTGCTGTCTGTCTCCTACGATTTAGATTCCTAACTACTCCCACATTTTGCGGTGCAGTTTAACCAAAAGCGGGTATCTTATAGTCGTGATTCATATCGAGCCCTTCTGGGTATTAGCGCGCGTCTACGATTTTTAAAATAATTTACAATCATTTTTTCCATTTTAATGCATTTTTTCGCTATTATATAAGGGAAGTAACTCTCTAAAAATGTCGACGATGAGTCAACCATTTAAAAAAAATTTACCATCATTTTTTTTGCTATTTTTTGGTTTAACTCTAAAAATGCTTATATAGTTATTTCCCTTACAAACCCGAGCAACGCCGGGCGATACTGCTAGTCTAAAATAAACAGGGTCATATTTAGACAGCAGTTAGATCTCGCACTTTTCATTGACCCTGACCGAATATACCGCAGTAGGAATTTGTGTGTTTATAAGGATTTTTTAAAATATTCCTTCCTAGTCTTTGATAACAAAGAAAATAGCCTATGTAAGTAATTGGGTTGATGCTTCACAGTACGGTTATGGTTCGAGGTGTCTTCAGTTTAAGATGCTTCGTAATTATATCGTAAGTCTTTTAGGCGGTTATTTATATATATTGTGGTGCAGTCTCCTATCTTAATTGACAATGTTTTGATCACACATAACCATCTCAAGCTGTGTTGTGTTGTGATGGTATCTGTGATCCCAAGGTAGAGAAGGGACATAACTGCTTTTTTTCGTTAATTAATATCCAAAAATACCCAGGCTTTTAATAATATTATACAGGGTGTCCACCAAAGTCTGGGTACATGGTGATTAACACATACTTTAAAAAATTACTATTTCTTATATTTAATTCTTTGTTATGTTTACTCCATGTACCCACATGGTGATTGACACATACTTTAAGCAATTATTATTTCTTATGATTAATTGTTTATGATTGTATTTACTCCATGTACCCACATGGAGATTAACACATACTTCAAGAAATTACTATTTACGTTATGATTTTATTTACTCCATGTACCCACATGGAGATTTAACTCATACTTTAAGAAATTACTATTCTTATATTTAATCCTTTATTTTATGATTGTATTTACTCCATGTACCCACATGGAATTTAACACATACTTTAAGAAATTATTATTTCTTGTGGTTAATTCATTATGTTATGATTTTATCAATTCCATGTACCCACATGGAGATTAATACATACTTTAAGAAATTATTTCTTATATTAAATTCTTTGTTATTGTATTTACTCCATGTACCCAGACTTTGTGGACACCCTGTAGAATGTAAACGTAGTTTTCAGATCCATTTCATTTGACCATTGATTAAAGTAGGATTCGATAGCGTAATTTCAATATATATTTTCCCCTTCCTGCAGATAGGTGTAAGAATTCAAAATACATTGAATATTTCTTTAAAGATGCACTCGATATATTTTTTTTCTTTAGTATGGTTTATTGAGAGAAAAAATAAGGCAGTAACAGAGTGTGTAACTTTTGCTGGCCAAACATGTATTTTGAGTACTGCATGCAGCATTTTCTGAACTTCGTACAAATTCAGTGGTCCCGGTGCGCGCGCTAGCTAGTCGTGACTAGTCGATCCTATGACAACCTAGCAAAATAAATAATTTTTTTAAAACAAAGTAAATAAAACACAAAGGATCGACTAGTCATGACTAGCGAGTGCGCGCACCGGGGTCACTGTTCTCAAGTAGTACCCAAATTCAGGGGAAATACGCACGTTATATGTGTGTGTGTATGTATGTATAAGGGATCTTTTCGGTTTGAACGGCAGTTTTTTAAAATAATTTCCACGTAACTAAACACTTTTAAACTTCGTATACTGGTAGAATGTGTTTATAAAACATCTTTTTCTCTTGGCTTTATTGGGGAAATTCTATAGTTTGTAAGATAATTGATGCTTTTTTTTCTGCAATTTCAACCAATCACTGACGTCTATTGAGGTAAAAAAAACATTCTGTGCCGTATGAAAATGCCCCTCGTTTAAGAAACAGATAGGGTTTATTTACACTTGTGAAGAGAAAAAAGATACCCTTCCCCTAACCCTAAAACAGATTGAAATGCAATAGATCGATACTAGGGTGATAATTATGAGTGACAATTTCATATGACACCGCTTGAAAAAACTGCCGTTCAAACCGAAAAGATCCTGTATATATATATATATATATAAATATGCGCGCGTACAAATGATGCATTTGACCGATTGGCCCCTCTAATTTGCATTGCCTTGTCATATTCTAAGTTCCTTTTTACGCAGCTGATATCTTCCTTCGTTCTAGCCTAAACCTTTCGAGCATCACTTGTAGGCAACCGAAACCCCTCGCACAAATCTTTTTTGATTCCATGAACAGATACTCCAAAACCATCATCTTATGCCAATCAACTCGTGCCGTTTCCGCCTCTTTGAACCACAAGAAGAAGAAAAAGAACTCTCTTTACTCTTTTACTTGTTTCGGTCATTTGACTGCGGCCATGCTGGAGCACCGCCTTTAGTCGAGCAACTCGACCCCGGGACTTATTCTTTGTAAGCCCAGTACTTATTCTATCGGTCTCTTTTGCCGAACCGCTAAGTGACGGGGACGTAAACACACCAGCATCGGTTGTCAAGCAATGCTAGGGGGACAAACACAGACACACATATATATATACATATATACGACAGGCTTCCTTCAGTTTCCGTCTACCAAATCCACTCACAAGGCATTGGTCGGCCCGGGGCCATAGCAGAAGACACTTGCCCAAGATGCCACGCAGTGGGACTGAACCCGGAGCCATGTGGTTGGTTAGCAAGCTACTTACCACACAGCCACACCTGCGCCTATATATACAATTTTGAAATTGGCTTTGTTTCATTGGTCTTTTCAATAACCGGTTATATGAAATTAATATATTCATTTTTTTTTTTTTTTTTAAATCTTGCTAATGCAGGTTCTGGAAAATTGCACTTTTTTGAGAGAAAAAAAATTTTCAGATTCCTGCGTTTTAGATGTCAGATGACGAATATGCCAAAAGAAATTTCTTTTTAAACTTCTCTCTATCTCTAATTTAAAGTTTTGAACTTTTTTCGAAATCTTTTTAAAAACCACCTTTGGTGGATCTGGTTCACAGTCGTCCCCACGCAAAAACAGACATTTCGGGGGGGGGGGTTCCCCCTGCGGATTCCCATGTTATCGATGACAGAGATTCCGAATATGCAAAAGACCGTTTTCAAAATATTAAATTCACTAAGCATGTGGATATGTTTATAAATGGATGATAAAGTTTGAAATTGGGTGATGGGGGGGGGGTGAACATTAATTATTAAACTTGGTGTATATTTAATTTAAATTTAATTATTTAAGGCAAACACAAGTAAAGCGCAAATTCTTTTCACTTTAATGTTTTTGTCTATACTCTCTTTTACTTGTTTCAGTCATTTGACTGTGGACATGCTGGAGCACCGCCTTTAGTCGAGCAAATCGCCCCCAGGACTTATTCTTTGTAAGCCTAGTACTTATTCTATCGGTCTCTTTTGCCGGACCACTCAGTTACGGGGATGTAAACACACCAGCATCGGTTGTCAAGCGATGTTGGGGGATAAACATATACATACATACGACGGGCTTCTTTCAGTTTCCGCCTACCAAATCCACTCACAAGGCTTTGGTTGACCCGAGGCTATAGTAGGAGACACTTGCCCAAGGTGCCATGCAGTTGCACTGAACCCGGAACCATGTGGTTGGTAAACAAGCTACTTACCATGCAGCCACTCCTATGCCTATATTTAATTTCAATTTGCATATGTTCGTCAGTTCACTACATATCTCTTTATGGGGGGAAAGAAAGGGGTGAAATTTTTTTTGGTGCATATTTATAAACTCCGACATTTGAAACTTAAGAATCCGCAAAAAAATTTTTTTTAATGCATTTTTCAGGGGCGGGGTGTGATTCTGCATTAGCCCCGCACACACACGCACGCATCTTCGTACCTCATCTCCTTTAAGCATGAATTGTGCAAACAGTGAGCCTTCATGAGCTCTCTCCAAAGCTAGATTTCATTAGTACTGAAGATTTCTCATAGCAAACACAAGATCGTTGATATATGGCTAGAGTCGCTTCTCAAAGTCTTTTTTTTTTGTTTTTTTGTTCAGAGCCCAGAAAATGCTTGGTTCTTGTGCACAGTGGAATACTGTTATACACAGGCGTCCTAACAGCATTCCAAGAAACCCACTAAAAACAGATTGGCATAAAATGACTCAAGTTCTACAAGCAATCCTATCTCATCTCTGCTTTTTGTATATCCAGAATAACCTGTGTTTTCTCGAACCTGGCTAGTCCTTTGCCACCTTCACTTGGGCATTCCTGATTCACTTCCCTCATCACCCATTTTGCATTTAACTCCCTAACTCAGGCCATGCACTAACACCAGCCCCAATTTTTCCCCTCCTTCTTCTCTCTGTGGTTTCAGTGAAGTGAATATTAATGGCATCAATTTCACAAAAGTGCTGCCAGTGCCATTGGTAACTCTTCTTTCTTCCAGATCAAGTGAAAATACTTATTTCCAGTAGATTCATTTCAGTGATTTTGTTTTATCAATGTGTAAAAAGAGAATATTAACATTAAGTTAGGACTTTAATTGACTTCTTTTTTTTTTTTTTTTTTCTAATAATTTACTGCACAAACCTGAATTTACACTAGAGTCGAAGTAACAAGGATGTTACTAATTCATCTCAATATTCCTAAGTTGATTTAGATGCATTTACTCTTTTGATTTGTTTCAGTCATTTGACTGTCCATGCTGGAGCACCACCTTTGGTCGAACAAATCGACCCCGGGACTTATTCTTTGTAAGCCTAGTACTTATTCTATCGGTCTCTTTTGCCGAACCGCTAAGTTACGGTGACGTAAACACACCAGCATCTGTTATCAAGCAATGTTGGGGGGGACAAACATATACACACACATACATCATCATCATTGTATGTCCGTTTTCCGACGGGCTTCTTTCAGTTTCTGCCTACCAAATCCACTCACAAGGCTTTGGTCGGCCCGAAGCTATAGTAGAGGACACACATCCAATATATATAGAGAGAGTGAGCATTATGCAGTAAGTTACCTAGACGTCAACCTTAATCTAGTCACTAATAAGATCCATTCATTCCATAAGTTGAATGAAAGCCTAAAGTATATTCTTCAAGTAACCATCCTAAATCAGTTAAAGAAACCTTAATAAATAATATAGGTAAATGAATATCTATCCTATCCTCAGATTATGGCACTTTTAATAAACATGTCCCATATTATAATATGGTTTAGAATTGATTTAACCCACCTCCCTCCCCTCATAATTCTTGGCCTTGTGCTAGAAGCAGTTATTTAAAAATGCTGGTTCAAAGACTTCAATAGAAGAGAGAGAAATCATTATCGTTTAGCGTCCACTTTCCATGCTGGCATGAGTTGTACGGTGCAACTGGGGTCTAGGAAACCAGAAGGCTGCACCAGGCCCAGTCTGATCTGGCAATGTCTCTATGGCTGGATGCCCTTCATAACGCCAACCACTCCATGAGTGTAGTGGGTGCTTTTTACGTGCCAGACGAGGCTGGCAAACGGCCACGATCGGATGGTGCTTTTTACGTGCCACCGGCACAGAAGCCAGTCGGGGCGGCGCTGGCAACGTCCATGTTTGGATGGTCTTCTTATGGTATTACAATTTCCATTCATGTTGATCGATTTTGATTTTTAAAGATATATGTAAACATAGATATTTAATGTTATGGAGATGTACTTGCATAGCGAGTGACTTGATTTGAGATCGTGTGCTGGAACGTAAAAAATTGCAGCGTGGAAGGTGTTTATAAACCATTTAAGAAACACACAAAACCGTTAGATTCACTTCAACATTTAAATTTAATTTGTCAAAATATTTTCGTCACTTTGAGACCACGACCTGTTCTCGTGCAGCACGAAGTTTTGTTAGTGAACAGGTCGCAGTCTCAAAGCTACGAAAATATTTTGACAAATTAAATTTAAATGTTGAAGTGAATCTAATGGTTTTTGTATGTTTCTTAAATGGCTTATAAACACCTTCCATGCTGCATATATTTAATAGTTCGGTGTTTTCTCTTTCTAGGTCAGTGTTCTGGCTTTTTTGAAATGGTACCTTTTATCCAAGTGAAATCATGAATTAAGCCTTACTCTTCTTGTTTTGTTTTTTTACCCTTTTATATATAAAACGAACGTCAGTGCCCAACTTTGTCCAGGTTTAATAAAATCTAAAATACATACAATCTCATGGATTTCCTTGATTTTGGATGCTTAGCTTTTCAAAGGCTGTACTAACCTTGTAGGTCCAGGAATGGTGATTCCTGATTTAGAATTGTTGCATTCAAGCAACTCAGAAGATCATAAGTTCATATTGAACTTCAATAAAATACACAAACAATATTATTATAAATCCTAAAATAAAATTTTACTTTTACATTTGTTTATTTGGTGGGGGTGTATTTCTTTCTCTCTCTCTCTCCCCCCTTCCAAAAAAATATTGTACTAATTTACAGTTTTTTTTTCATCAGGACATTACCATTGTTATGCTTGGAGGTGAACGATTATCTATCAGGAGCTAAAAAAGGGGGGGGGGGCAATGTTTAGGAAACGTTCAGGTCTCAAGATGCAAAGCTGTGGCCTATAACTTGATGCATATATTCACTTTTATATATTAGGAATATATGTGGTTCATATAAGCCTAGCTCGATGAGCAAATTTTTGATAATAGCCATTACAGTTCATTGTGTGCTTTGCCTTTTAGTCTGAATGGAAGCCTTGACCATTGACCAGCAGTGTTCTTCAACCTTTTGTAGCTTTGTATTCCCTTTCACCACTAAATAGCAATTTACTTATGTCCGAATTTTGTGCAATGATTTATCCATATTTTCTTGTCTTGTCTTGTCTAGTATGCACCTCCTTTCATATATATATTTCCCTGTACTGATGCCTTCTGTATTAAATTTTATGAATAGATGGATGGAGGCATGAGTTTGTAGTTAGAAGTTCACTTCCTAACCACATGGTTTCAGGTTCAGTCCTTCTGTGAGGTACCTTCAGCAAGTGTCTCCAACTGTAGCCCCACCAAGTTGACCGAAGCTTTGTGAATAGATTTGGTAGTTAGAAATTAAGTGAAAACTTTTGTGCACATGCATGGGTGTGTTTGTGTCCATGTCTTAACATTTTGCCAGTTGTAAATAAATTTCAAGTGGTATCTAATCTTCAGTGCAAACCTGTCTGGCTTATGGGGCAGAAATATTAACTTGTGCAGAGGAAAATGGAAGATTGATGACACAAAGGGCCTGCAACCATAGAAAACCTAACACAAGGTATTTCGTGTAACCCATGCAGGCATATAAAACTAGACTTTGAAATGGTGAATTATTTTTTAATAAGTGTAAATAGGTATGTCTCATTAACATACCATTAGGGCTGTGTATTTGGTCTGCATTATACTTGTATACAGAAGCATAATGAGAATGGTAACATAAGGGGAATAGTTAAACTGTGATTGAAAATCAAAGCTGGGTCTTGGATATGCAAAACAGAACCTATTTTAGTGTATCTTCTACCTCCCATCTTGTAAATAAAGGAGGGAAGATATGAAATGTTTAAAAGTATGTTTTTAGTTACCCTGATTACTCAGGTGTGAAGCAAGTTTTGGGGTGATTAGAGTGTATTTATTGTCTTGATAAATAGGATATTATATTATTGACTGCCACTTTATTTTATGGTTTATTTCCCCTTGCATTTAAGACTGGTACGATACTAGAGTGTTACCTATCATGATGTGTAATGTCAGGAAATGTGGCATACATTCAATAAGTATAATTTAATTTTTATCTCATTTTGGGGTACTATTTAAGAAGAGTGGTCCCGGTGCGCATCCGCCCCAGCTAGTCGTGACTAGTCGATCCGTACTTTGTGTTTCTGTTTTATTTACTTTGCTAGGTAGTCGTTGTAGGATCGACTACTCATGACTAGTTAGCGCAAGTGCACTATATGAAATGAAATGAAAATTATTTTTCAAAAACTCTGTTGTTTACTCCCTCTCCTTATCTGTCTGTGATTAAGTCAACGAACATTTATAATGACTATTATTAAATAGTCCCTTTTGAGCACATTTAGCATATTTTATTTTCCTTATTTCACCAATGGTATATTTTAACTACACAACACCATGGAATACTGTTAAAAATGTATTCCTGCTTTGTCTCCGAAAAAGCTATTTATGTTATGGCTTCATTTGTTTAAATTTATTCCTTTCTTGTTCATTTTCATCCCTACTGATGTCAGTAATTTTAATGTCTAGGCTGTTTATAGTAAAATTTTCAATTTTTTTCTATTTTCAAATTTGTCTTTCTGACTAGTTTTCGGTTGTTTGATATGCAGTGTTTTTTTAAAAAGTGTGCAGGAGTAAAAATATGTTTTCTTGGTTTAATTGTTATAGCAAAATTGCAATCACTATCTCACACAAGATATCAGGAGATAAGATTTTAGATGTTTTGAGGTATTGGTAAAATTTAGACAGTTTGCACAAACTACTAGCAGTATTGTACTTTTACTACAATTGACTGTTGATGGACTTATCCATTTGTGTTTGCATGCACAAAGTCATCAGTCTTCTCCCACCCTGTTCAGTTCTTAACACGTTTCCTTGACTGTTGCTCTCAGTTTGTTAATCATCCACAGATCTCAGTAATACTTGATGAAGAGGAGGAAGAATGCTTACATTATCTCAATATGGTGAGTTGGACTCCAAAGTACCTCAGTGGGCAGTGGAGGGTTTGAAGTAGTTTTTCAATTGAATTCTAGTAAACGTTTAATTGTATTATAGGTGAGGTGTACATATTTGGAATGATGTAAGAAAAGGTACATGTAGTGTGAACTTAGTTTATCTCTCAGTTTTTCCTTTACCTTTAACCCCTTAATGGATTATCCCAAGTTTACTCGTGCATCACAAATGTATCTTTTTAGAACCAGACGAGTTTGTTTTGTGCTGTTTCATTTTTGAGCAATCACAAATTTACTCGTGGGGAAAAATATATTAAAAAAGGGATCTTTTCATTTGATGGATTTGGCTATACTGGAATGCTTATGTTTTGTATAAAGCATCTTTGGAAACATCAGCTTCTGCTATGAGACTGCTGAGATTTAGAATGCAAATGATCACCAAGATTGTTGAAAAATGTAGGCCCTTATTGCCTCCCATGAAATCTGGAAGACCCTCATCGATCCAATATCCAACAAGATTTGGCCCGGCTGGTCACTTTCCCATGGAAATACCACCAAGTGATAAGAAAGGGAACCCTACAAGACAGTGTGCAAAATGCACAGAGAAGAGAGATGCTTAAATAAACTATCTCATTTTTTAAAAGTTTTCCTTTGATTTAAAAGCAATACATCTTATAAAAATCAAAGATAGTTATATGTATTTTTCAATGTCCGAGTTAACTGGTTTAAGTCCAAATGGGTAAAAGTACATTTTAATTTCTATAATTAAAAATAAAGGAAACAAGATTTTTTTTAAAAACTGTTTTTTTGTAATTGACACTGTACATAATTTTTAAAGAAAAATATGCTCTGAAATGAAACACCATGTCAAAATAATTGATCCATTAAGGGGTTAAGGCGACCAATGTTGGTTGGTGGAAATTGCGGAAATTCATCATGTGTGTGTGTATCTGAGACATTTGCTGATAACGTGCACTGAGCAAAAGTACTTAATATTTATTCTACCCAAGTTGCATAAACTGGTGTTTTCACTAATCCAAGTCCATGATGGCTTAGGTTGGACACTTTGACCAGAGCTGCACCAGGTTCCAGTCTAATTTAGCTTGTCTTCTACAGCTGAATGCCCTTCCTAACTCCAACTATGCAGTGTGTGCTGGGTGCTCTTAACCAGCACAGGACTTGTGCAGGCCAATCCTCTTCCCCAAGGAGTGGTGGACAGGTCTTCTTGAGTACAGCAAGGTGCCAAATATCTCAGTTCAGCATCCTGATGTTGTCCTTCAGCACCGCGTCCCATGTCTTCTTGGGTCTTATTCTTCCATGAATTCTATCCACTTTGTTAGATTGGCACTTTATAGAGCTATGCATTTGATTCTATTGATTTAAATATTTTAAGAAAATTGTTCCCATTTGTATTTGTTCTATACTTTCAATGTGTGAGAACACTTATATGGAGATAAGATTCTGAAATACATGGCACCTTGGGCAAGTGGATTTGGTACACAAGCTGAAAACGCCCATTGTGTGTGCGTTATTGTCTCCTTCACATGATAGATGTGAATGTAACCATCATGAAAGAGAGTGCCCTTTGTTTCCAATCTTCTGAGAAAACATGCCCAATCATGGGGAGATTGGAAACAAGTGAGTGTTGGTGATAGAAAGGGCAGTAGACCATAGAAAAATCTGCCTTGACAAGGCTAAATACACCAATCTTATAATTTTGTGCTAAAAAGAGGTATTGAATGAGTGTAGCAACCAGTCTGACATTCTCTTTTGCTCACATTAGACAAATTTAAGCTTTCTAATTTATGTGAGAGATTTTGGTTTTGGGCATTGGATGACCTTTCAGCAATTATTCATTAGATCATAAATTGGAATAATAACTATTTTTATTAGTTTAATACTTTGCTTTTACTTAAAAAGACATTTATTGTGTATACCATGTTTTCTCAGTAAATTGGTTCCTGGATTGATTTTTAGATGGGTGTCTGTAATGCATATCATTTTCAATTTCTCTGTAGGTGGAAGTCGAAGAGTTTGAGGATATTAAGTCTGGATATCGAGTCAAATTTCATTTCTCACCAAACCCCTATTTCTCAAATGACATTTTGTGCAAGGAGTTCCACTTGGCAACGACGGGTATGTCAAATATTTCTTCATTGTGTAAGTGTTCTTCCTTCCGAATTGGATTGTAATCCCTTTGTTTCATGTTTGTTAACCACCCTGCTTGTTTTTTTAGTATTCTGCATGTAACCTTAATTGTGTTTGATTTTCATTGATGGGCCGTAGTTGTTGGATTGTTTATATTTTAAAGAAAGAAAGGAATGCACTGTGGAGGGCTAAAGGAATATGAATTTCATTAGTTATTTATCCAGTGTTTTGTCACTTGTGCACATGTAGGTACTGCTGCTGTTTTCAAAGTTATCTATAATACAAAACTACTGTTACTGTTGTTTTATACAATAAATAGCACTATGACCTGGCATCATAGTGCTAGTTTCGGCAGGTTAAGAATTTGTCTTGGATGTGATAATGTCAAGTTTATGAGAGATGAGTTTTCTGTGGATGTAATTCCTGTCCAATGCAAAATATTCCAAGGACATGATTCCTTTTCCTCACAGTTAGGTGAGGTAAGGTTCTTAACTTGCCAAGGCACACCATAATGCTATTGAGCTGTCAATTCTTTCCATATAGCTGTTGAAGAGTTCTCTTGGTAACACTGCTTGCTGTGTTGGCATTGATTCTTACTTGATAAATAGGGGCTGTTTCTTTGTTTAATATTATGTTATTTCCACTTTTTAGGGGACCCTGCTTCAAAGTCAACATCTATCAACTGGCAGGATGGTATGGATCTGACAAAGAAGGTGCAGCGAGAGCAGATTGTGATTGCTGATAGAAAGAGAAAACATCAACCGAACCGGACTTTTTTCACCTGGTTTTTAGACAATAAGGATCCGTCAGCAGATGATATAGCTGAGGTAAGATCTTGGTCCTAGAATCTTCAGTTTGAGATGTAAATAGAAATAGTTTTGATGTATGGTTAATTGAGGCTAACCAACCAAATAAAGTTTCCGTTGCTAATGAAAGAGGTAAAAATTTCTTTTAGCTATTAAAGACTTCATGCTTAATAAGATGTATTTACTTAACATATTCCATTTTTGTTGAATCTGAGAAAAGAAAGTAGTGATACTATAAATTATCCATTCTGACATTCATCATCATCATCATCGTTTAATGTCCGTTTTCCGGAGTCTGGGAAGCCAGGAGGCTGCACCAGGCCCAGTCTGATCTGGCAGTGTTTCTACAGCTGGATGCCCTTCCTAACGCCAACCACTCCATGAGTGTAGGGGGTGCTTTTTACGTGTCACTGGCACAGAGGCCAGTCGGGCGGCGCTGGCTATGGCCACGTTCGGATAGTTCTCTTACGTGCCACCGGCACTGGTATCACAGCTACAATTTCCATTGATGTTGTTGTTAACTTTTCTAAATATTTTCTGGACTGTACATTAACATTCAACTTGCCCTTTGCAACAAGGGCTTTGCTGTGATTCCTTCTGTGAAAGCAACCCATTTTGTTGAGCATGGTTTTATTACTTCCTTTTACCCCTTTGCACTCAAAAGAAATGCTTTGTTGGTGTGACATTCATTGTTTAATGTTTGCATAATTTAGCTGGAAGCTTTGGAAAAGAATACTTCTTTAGGTAAATTGAGACCAAATATCAAGCTAAATTTCAATTTGAAATTAAGTCCTTGACTTTGGAGAAAGTATAACTCCACCACCGCTCATGTCTGAGACATTTAGAAATTTAATATTTCTAATTTTGGTGATCAGTGAATAGATTTCACTGAAAATATATTTGCGAAGCCTTGGCGGGCATCTCAACTAGCAGGCCTTGCTACCCTTGACTGATGACGAGCAAAACTCAGAAACATGCATGTCTCTAGGTGCTAGCCCTAGCTGTTGGGGGTGCTTGCCTCCCCTTCGCAAATATAAGGACACAGGAAATGTTTCAAAGCCGACAGGAAGCGTCGATGCTTCCTAGGGCTAAATAGCGGTGGTGTGATTCCCTGTCACGTTAAGTTGACAGCATACAACCACTTTATTGTTCCACCACCGCTCATGTCTCCCTGAGACATTTAGAAATTCAATATTTCTAATTATAATACATCTGTTCATAGAATAAATATTTTGGGAAAGCCTTTCCATTTATCTACTTTTGTTAACTTTTCAGGTAATCAAGGATGATATGTGGCCCAATCCGTTACAATATTTCTTGGCTCCTGACATTGAAGTAGAGGAAAATGGTGTCAGGTATATATGGATTCATTTGTTGTCTTTTTTTTATACTATTTGCAATAACTGTATTTGATCTTCATTTAATTTCCCTTTTTCTATATAAAGCTGGTGAATTGGGTTCCCATTAAACATTTGATCAATCCAGTTATAATTGCCCACAATAACTTCTTATGCGGGTTAATCAAAAATGGTTGTGTTATGGCCAAATGGTTAGGGTATTCAGCCCGTGGTTGTAAGTTTGATTCTCAGTAGCATGTTATGTCCTTGAAGAAGATACTTTATTTCACGTTGCTCCAGCTGGCAAAAATGAGTTGTACCTGTATTTCAAAGGTTCAACCATGTCACATTTTGTGTGTCATGCTGAGTCTCCCTAAGTACTGTGTTATGGGTACACATGGTTGTGAAATGCTCGGCCACTTGCCCATAAATTTCACAAGCAGACTCTTCTGTTGATTGGATCAGCTGGAACCCTCATCATTGTAACTAATGAAATGCCAGTTTTTAATGAGAAATTATCCAAAATGATGAAATTTTGTAAGCCCTCTTTTAGTGTATATATCATGCTTCCATATTATTGAGTATCAGTTTGATTATATTATCAAATGACAGAAATCAGAATTTGGAAGAGTCCATTTCAGATATTTGATTGCATGAGTTTTTAGGGTTTGCCAGAGGTCACATCTTACATTGGTGAGATTAAAATGAATTCAGGGTACAAGTAGGGGTTTAGCAAGGATCAGTTCTCAGCCCCCTTCTTGTTCATCATAACCCTCCAGGCAATAACAAAGAAATTTAAGATGGGCTGCCCCCTGGGAGCTCCTCTATGTGAATGCCCATGTTTTCCTAGTCAAATCACTTCCAGAACTAGACAAGAAATTTTAGGTGTGGAATCAAGGTCTTGTTAACCCTTTCGTTACTATATTTCTGACCAAAATACACCCCTTATGTGTTTCGATTAATTTTTAACATAATCATAAATTTAGTCTGGTTTCATTAAACAACTATAACTTTTTTATTTGTCAATATATTAATGTGATTTTTGGAAGATAATTTAATGAAAGGTTCTCAACCAATACTATACTTTAATTTTTGTCACAAAGTGACTCTAATTGCAGGTAGATACAGGTAAATTCAACAAAATATAAAATTATTAAAATTTTTGTTCAAACATTGCTATAGGAATTGGGTTATTAGCTAATATTCAATTGGGTATACAACAAAATTTTACTATAGAATTTGTTATTCTGAGTAACTTTCTGATACCCATAATAATATTTATGGCAAAATAGGCCTTAATTTCATTTAAGGGTGTGGGAGACCACAAACTATCCTTTCTTTCGCTTTGTTTACATTTAGTATAACAGTTCATTTCCGCCATAATGATTTCAAATAAGCTCATTCAAAAAAGTAAAAAGAAATGGTCTAAAGGCTTTACTCTCCTGGGAAATATTGTGACTTGGTCCAGTTTCTTCAGAAAAATCGCTGAAAGGAACAGTTTTTAAATTTTCACTCCATTCAGATGCCAATTCATTTTCTTTATCGCTGTCGGAGCTCTCGGATTCACTGCTTTCATTTTCAGAGAATGAAACATTGGATTCATTATCAAATACCACTTGCTTTTTTTTTTTTCAGTCATAGAGTAAGATTTATCAAGGTCTTCAGTAGAAAGTCCTTCGAATTCTGACCCGCTGCTTGATAGAATGAAATTCGTATCCATTTTTTGTCAGAATTACAAATTTTGAAAACACAATAGGAACAAATTTGGGGAAAAAAATCTCCCAAAATTCACGGATTTAAAATTACACTTCAATTGTTGTACAGAACTGTAGATGAACTGTTTACGAAGTATAATCACGTGTTTTCACGAATGTACTAATGAGATTTGCTCTGATATTCTCATTTAAATATGAATAGATAATTACGGGTGGCTTGGTCGCATGAACCAAAATTTTTTGGGAGTGGTTTGGTAACAAAAGGGTTAAGTTACAATGTAATATGTGCTTTTATGAGCATGCAGTTTGATGTTTTATTGCAATACTGTTTGTTTTTCTAACTAGTGATGAAGATGATGATGATGATGAACTAGATGAATCTGTTGTCGTTGTGAATGAAGATGATGATGACGATGATGATGATGGTGAGCTGTTGTTTTTCCCTTTTGATACCAAACTAAAAATTATAAGAATCCAGTTTTTGTTAAGCATTTTTTTGTCTTTTATGTTCAAGGTTGGTGTGATCATTTCACATCAGTCATTATGCTTGATTATTCTTGATACTCACAGGAATTAGCATTTCATAATCATCTTTAGTTGTCATTTTGAGAAGTAAGGCTCTCACCAGCTAACTTATGGAGCACCATTTCAATTAGTAAATTCACTGTGTATTTGTTTTTTCAGACTTTAAATTTCATGTATCTTAGCTTTAATTTTTACTTGCTCTCCATTTTTTAGATTATAGCCTTTTTTTATGTAGATAAATGTTTTCTGATATGCTTAGGCAGTGAATGGTGTACTTCAAGGAGTAAGATGATGTTGCTGTCTAGTCTCAGTCCTTGGAGCAATTTTGTTTCCTTTAGCCATAATTCTTTTGGGGTAGTTGTGAGAATCTGTTAAAAGTTTTATCCTTTGCATTAATAATTCTGCATCATTTAGGTAATAGACTGCTACATTGGAATACTTGGTTTAACTATAC
Source organism: Octopus sinensis (assembly GCF_006345805.1). Lineage (NCBI taxonomy): Eukaryota > Metazoa > Mollusca > Cephalopoda > Octopoda > Octopodidae > Octopus > Octopus sinensis. The sequence goes on from NC_043002.1 coordinate 9,411,062, forward strand.
TGTATCTATTGAAAGAAATAGTTTATTTTTCTTTTTACTAAACATGTAGAATGATTCTACTGTGTCTGGGGAGAGACATTTTCTTTTAGGACAATAAAAATAAGAAAAATGTGGAAATTTTACTGGTGAGTGTGTTACATAATAAGGCACAAAAAGAAAATGACTCTCCCCAGACACAACAAAATATGCTTCAACACACGAACTCATATAAAGTATCTTGCAAACCAAATCCAAAAACGAAATGTATAATGGTGATTTTTTTTTTTTAAGATGAGGAAATCTATGAAGTAGATGAGGACGATGATGAAGTTGAGGAAGTTGGCGAAGCTATTGAAGGTAATAAAATGAAATTTGGTTTGATTAATTCTATATTGTTTATGATGTAATATCCATTTGTCTTTTCATGATGTAGGCATGGGGGTCATGTGGATTGTATGTATGCTTGTTTGTATTTTTGTGAACATATATTTTATTCCTGCCTTTGGATGCATGCCATGTTGTTTCGTGCTAGGTCTTGTATGGGGACAATGTTGGCTGGGGTCAGCTTGTGCTTGCTAGCAAATTCTTGGGAGTTGCAGTCCACAGCCATTGGTTTTTCCAGTCCCAAATTGTCCCACTGTCCAAGTTGACTGGTCAATATGCATTCTGCCCTAGTTTGGTGTTCCAATCTCCTAAGACAATGAGGAACTTTTTTTTTTAAGGACCGTCTTGGTGATTTTCTCCAGGTCCTCATAGAATTCTTCAATGGTGTCATTATCATGTTCAAGTGTTGGTGCACAGATTTGTATTGTGGTCTTGCATTCACACGTATAGCGATGAGAGCCTGCTGGATACTGATATGCAGTTGATGACTGAAAACTACTTTGGCTTTGTGAATGATGAAGCCTACTCCATTTCCATGGAAGCAGACAGGAAGAAATCTTCGTTTGACCACAAAAAGTACTGAGCCGGTCACTGCAGCAAACCTGCTACACATGACAGTGGCAACGTCTGACCATGGAAGTGTCTAGGGTGGCACCCCAATAACTGGCTGCTTGTGTCATGGGGTCATCTAGCCTATGATACAGATAAATAGACATTAAAAGGTTGATGTGAGGGATATTTTCGTTGCTACTGCTGGAGCCCTTTTAACCCTTTAGTGTTTGCATTATTATTCCAAAATTAATCCTGTTTTTATCCACATTGCCTTGAACTAATCAGGCATTATCTTTGATGAGGTAGCTGTTAATTTTTAAGACAATATTGTAGGGTTGGTGTGAGAGACCAGATTTGGTCAGTTTGAACACAAAACAGGCAGAATACTTTTGGCTGGATATGGACGGTTTAAATGCTAAAAGGTTAAACAACTTTGAAGAAATGGCTTAGAGGTTTTGAAGCTGTTCTACCACTGGTTATAGAAATTCTTCTCTGTTTATATTTGTTTAAAACATTAATGAAGAAAAGGTATCTCCATCTGCAGTTTTTTTATGATATCTTATCTTTTTTGCAGGTGAAGATGTGGAGGTTTTAGACGGTGATGACGAAGATGAGGATGATGATAAGGCTCATGAAGCAAAAAAAGAATCAAAAGAATGAAATTGGACTATTAAATGAATTCTATATTAATGATTGCAATGAAGGAAAAAAAATGGTGTAAACTCCGTAAGCCTTATCACAAGGCCTTCTGTAAATATATTGTCATTCTCCGTTTCAGAGATAACATTAGGCGAGCCGAACAGTTGTTGTTTGTAGTTGGGTGGATTTACAGTAATGTTCATCTACCGACTACTTTTTTTAGCCACTGTGGAGCAGCTCACTAATCAAATCATGTTCAGTGCACAGTCATCCAGACTACTAATGTCTACTTATCATTAAAGCATTACACAGTTTGAGATTAAATGAACTTACAAGTCATGATTATTATTTTTTTCTCTCCCCCAACTTTAGAAATTATCTTTTTAGAGTTTATTTGAATCTCCTATGTATAAAAAAAGAAAAAAATTAGTGCCCTAGTGGGTTAATGTATAGAGAGCCATTTGGGCCCTTATGTTTGTTAATCAAATTTTTCTAGTAAATGGATCTCAGTGTAAATCTTCAACTAAATGGTCATTCCATGTCTGTTTCAGTTAATTTTATCTTTTACTTCCTAAAGTCGCAATTTCATTTTGGTGAGACAGTTGGAAGACATCTGTAATTTGCAGATAGCGTTTCCTACCAGTAAGGGATTTTATTATGTCGGTTTTTAAGGATTTAGTATTGGTTTTCATATATTTTTGATTTTTATGTAAATTTTATACCTTAAAAGAAATTTTCATTTCTCTTTTTGAACTGAAAGCACAGTTGTCTCCATTTATATATACATGTCACACATGCTGTGTGTGTGTATATATATTCCTACCTTTCAGTGTCACATTAATTAGAACTTTTGAATGAAGTGTATCTGAGTTACAAGACGAATGTTTTTGGCCATGCATACGTTATTGATTTAAAAAAAAAAAATTTTTTTTACCCTTTATCCTTATCATTGTTCATGTTCTGAAATTCACACTTCAGTCATAAATTTTATTTTTTCTTTCTGAGTGAGTGTTAAAATGACTAAAATTATTTTCTTGTTCAATATATGACAGTCAAAGCATTTTTGCATTCTGATGCTTTGACTGATCTTATTTAGTCTAGGAAGAGTTGATAGTATTTATAAAATTGTGTGTTAGAAAATATATCTGATTATAAAAAATGGTTGGTTTTAAATTTCTGCAGACTTAATGAATTATTGTTTTAATATTCTTTTGTACTGAAATATTCTTGGATGGTAGGTTTAATCGGTCACCCAGTTAGTACCTCCATCTCACTTTTGGGTGCCTCTAGCAGAGTTCATTTCTGATCCAAGCATTCAAGCTAGGTCTACATTCTGGTGATGATCATTACCTCTCACCAATCTCAGATTCCTTGAAAAGAGCCAGTTCTCTGACTAAGCCATTTAAAAGAAGTAATTGCCTGTGTTTTGGATATTTCTATCCATCTTGTATAGTTTACACTATAAGATAGTGTTAACTTAACTTTGATGGGTGTTAAGCAAGCTCTCGGGCCTTTGTATTTGATTACATTTCCAGTGTGTCTCACAGAACCTTTTCCTTTTTCTCTCTCTCTCTTCTGCCTTTAGAGTTGATACACTTAACAGAACTGTCTCTTATTTTAGCTGTGCATAGATATATCGGTACTTCTATTCCCATCTCCATATCAGTTACCAAATACTGAATGTTTTGTAATAGATTGGTCTTGGGGAAGGAACCATGTATCCCAGTCTGCTTCATTTGCTATCTACTGTATTCTTCACTTTTGTTCCGATACCAACAGATGGTAGTATTTCTGAGATTTTATGCAGCATAATCAAGAACTGTATTATTTAGACCCTTCCCCTCTCTTGGTGTGTTTTTAATTACATAGTCAAGTAAACTAAAGATGTTGAATTCGATAAGAAAGCATCCTGTATGACTTTCTGATTTAGCAGTGCACAGTTGCAGTCTGTTAGGCCTCTTGTATGCAAAAATAGCATTTGACAGAAGATAATGCAAGACTAGCTCTGATAGCACCTTTGTGTAGTATGTTGTATACACCTGTAACACAAATAATGGTGCATAAGGGAATAAATGACAGGTAGTTTTGATAATGCAATACCTTGGTACAGTGTACTGTTGTGTATAACTAGCTACTCTGGTCTCAGACGATCTCTTTCATGGTTATCACTTTTGTAGTATCACTAAAACCTAATAACTTATAAGGTAAAATAAAGACGAAGGAGGCAGTGACAAAATGAATGTGCTGGAATTGATTTAAACTAAATTTTCAAATATATTTTCTCAATAAATATTTTGACAGTATATCAAGTATTTTATATAATAATCTTTAAATTTAAGATTTGCAGTGAGAAATCTGGTACAACATAACATGCAGCTGTGTTATTTAACAATATTTTCAAGTGTTTCGTTCATATTTTCTTTGAGTTCAGTATCAAAATACCATGTTGATTGTTCTTTGAATACTATTCATGTTGGTAGTGTCTGTGCATAAGCCATTATTCAGAAGTCGAACTGCTATTACAGTGCGTTTTGAGAATTATTACCAGATATCCAACTTTTAACATCTTTTTCATTAAAAATACATTGATCTTTACTGTGTAACATACTTACATTGAGGCATAAAACATGAATTTCAATGATGCCCGACTGCTCCAATACCAAGTGGATATAGAGATTCTGCCTCTCAGTTCACAGACTTTCAACATGTTAGAGATAGCAGCTAAATCTTCCTCATGTGTCATTCTACTATTTTGAAAGAAGAAGGGCACATTGGATATTTTAGTCCTGTATATATCTATGAAAAAAAACGAGGTGGCAGGGTCATGGCTGGAAATACATTTGACTAACAGGTTAGTTTAATGTTGAATGACATTTGCCTTTTCTAAGTAACTTTTGTTTGCACCTTTTATTAATGGGACAAAAACATTCTCACGGGTTTGTCACTTTTCATTGTGTAATGACCTCAGTGTAAAATGTATATATTTGAAGAACGATTGGAGACACTGCTACATGTGGAAAATTTCTCTTCTGTCAGTGTTTACCAACAAATATCAAGTTTTCATTTTCTTATGCATCATTATGTACCTTGTGAATGAATTACATTTTCATTCTTTTATCTTTGTGCCATTCAGAGCTCTTATAAATTCCTGCTGATTTAATTATGCACAGATAGAAACTAATATTTCTTATACTGATATCCATTTTTTTTTATAGCTGTACTGCTTTTAGAAGTCTCAATCATCAGAATCCTAACTTCATCATTGTGTTTGGTGTATTGGTCTGTGCTCTCTGTTGGAGGATGAAAACCAACTTACATCAAAGATGGGGCTCTAGTTGAATTGGTGGTCCATTTAGAATTTGTATTTCTTTTCACACGCTTCATAGTTTTCATTTGTTGCCATCTTTGAAATTCAAAAGAGATATTGCAAAAGTCTAAACATTCAGAAATATAATTTAGCAACTGATTAAAAACCAACAAAGTAGGCAAATTAATGGGTTCTACAGATACTCTTACATTAACCCTTTCGTAACTGTATTTATTTTGAGATGATCTGTGTTTCTTTCAATTATTTTAAATATAACAAAGGATTTAGTAAAATCGCTTAGTTATCATTAAGCTAGTGTTAGGAACATAAATTGTGACTACGGTTTGGTGGAAGATTTTAATTCAAAACTTATGAAAACAAGACTTTTGTAGTCAGAACCAGTGCCAGTTTCAGCCGAGTTGGTAACGAGAGGGTTAAGCAGCATTGTTAGTTATTGGTGCTAAGACAACTGAAAATCTTTTCTTATATTTACTAATAAACTTCAAACCTAGAATGTATCTTCTTTTAAGATACTATAATTTGACAGTTTAATAACAGGTGTGTGTGGGGGGGTACTTTTTTTATAATTCCATCATTTGGTGACCTGGGAGAGTGTGGCTTTCTTATGGCACTTGCTTCGGTAGTATGATTTAGAGTTGAGTTACCATTCTTGTCAAACTTCCTTGACTATTAAAATTCCTGCAAGTATTTGACCAATTTTTAAATTCACTAAAATTATGTTCATTACTGCCTTGTAGAATTGTTTTCCCCTGAAAAATTCTTAATGAATCGGTATATGCTGAAATAGTAGAGTACAGTTTGTACATGGGATAATTACTCAAACCTGCAAGAAATACAACGGTCTTCACTAACATGTTTTCTGACACTAATATCAAACCATTGTGCTCTAGTAGTTTGGTCACTAAAGATTTCCTCACTTCTCAGTGATGCTTCCTGATCTTTTTTTTTTTGTGTGTGTGTGGTTTTACAAGGTAAGAAGAAGGGCCCTTGAAGTTTTAACTAAACTTTTCAAGATAAGTAAAATTCATGGTTTTTTTATATATTGGTTACTTTCTATAAATTCCAATGTGTTCTCTTAATTGTTGTAAAATATGTATTAGGAAATTGTAAGCACTAACTTGAGAAACAAACCAACCACACATGTGCTTCATGATTATTGCTGGTTATAGGGCACCTGCTTTCTTGCAACATCTGATTCCTATCGAGGTTCTTTTAGATAGCCTACACTCCTCTTTTGCTTAGTATTTGATACAAAACCTGAGAGGATGTGAATAATAATAATGAAATTATTGTATACGGTGCTCAGGTGCACCACAACTTGTCAAAAGTGCGTTTAAAGTATTTGCAGTAATGTACAAATGTCTGGGAAGCGAACACTATGAGTCAGATACATGCTTGCGTGTGTATGGAGGGGAGAAAATCAGGTGTAGTGTCGGCGGATCTCAGGAAGCATGGAAGTTTTGAAGGATGCAGTGCTCCGACAACTAACAACTGATGCCAGCAGTTTGTTCCATGCTTCAGCAACTCTCAGCGTGAAAAAATGCTTCCTAAAGTCATGGGAGCTGTGCTGTTTTCTGACTTTGTAAAGTATGTCCACGGGTGTTAGACAGGTGGAGTTTGAATAGGTGCTCAGGGTTATTGTTTGTAAGATGGTTAATAATTGAGTTACTGTTTCTTTCCCTTTTTTTTTTTTTTTTACCTGTTCTCAGCTGGTGCCTACATTTACATTAGAATCTCAACAGTAAAATCAAGTCAGTAATGTCTTCTGTCCTGCGACACATCGGATGAACTGGCCATCATCGTTTGTTTTTATTGGCCGAAGTTCTTGATTATAAAGCAATATGAATAACAATCGCATCTCAAAAGGGCAAACATACACAATGAAAACAATTTTATGTCATTTATTCTAGATTTCCAAACAAAAATTTGAAAAGTCCTGGTAAACTTCTAGATATAAAGATCATATTGATAATGCCAATTGTAATAGAAAAAAGACCTATTGAACCTTTTTATTTTTTCTATTTAACAAATAAATATAAAATAGCTCCTAAGTGTTTTCTTTATATATGACATTACATAATGTGTAATACAATAAATGTAGGTTGTAGTATGATATTCATTTGATTTTATTGATGAAAAATGCAAGGGTGTGAGTACAGTTTAGTTTTCAAATATTAGTCTTCCTTGTAGAGAGCTTATTTTTGTAGGTTTTTAGAATGTTACTTTGGTCTTGTTATACGGGGGTGAGGTGAGAACAGTATATTTATTGTTCACATAGTGCTTTTCGATATTTCTCTGGAAAGAGGACTGCATTTTTCGTTTCAGTTTTTTTAACCTGTATCTACCCTGGCTGACTTCAAGCATTGTGGCTGTGATCCTAATCTTAGGTATATGTTAAAACAAAGTGACATGTTAGCTGAATTGGCATTATTAAGTGGGTTGTCTCTTTCCTATCAAAGGAGGTAACAAAATTTGTAAAAAAAATTTAAGTTACTGTTCCTGTTATAAATGAAAATGGCAAGAAGCTAATTTCGGCTATAGCTACCATCCAATGATGGTAATATTTTCTTGATCAAAATACCAGCCATGTCTTTGATGACACATTTGTCTAGAGGTTTATAAAATAAGCACCGGTCAAATGTTGGAATGGTTACTATTTTTCTGTGCTTGTAGTTGTTTCGGAATTAATCATCGGCTTGATCAACTTTTTTTTTTCTTTTGAGGGAAAAACTGATCTACCACATCAGCCCCCAGTAAACCATCTGATACTATTGTCCTGTCAACTGTAGCAGAATTTTAACTAGGAATTTGAGAGGTGGTTGGATGGAACATACACTCGCCTCTTTATGAGAGCTCAAAGTCTCTCTGGAAGCATCATCCAACCAAAGTACAAATGTATGGGAAATTACCACCTGTATCATCTCTTGTGAAAGGTAGAAGAGTCCATTTTGCTGGACATTGTTGTAGAGCTGAAAACGAGATAATTTCTACTCTTCTCCTCTGGAAGCCATCTGCTTGTGATACCAGAGGGCGCACACTCTCCTACCCTGTTGTAATCTCCAGGGATACAGGTATCCAGCAACAGGACCTCCGTAATGCTATGATGGACCATGAAGTCGGGTGTAACAGTAAATTCCATTGTCTTGACCACGGTCAAACAATGATGAAGATAAACTAGGAATGCAAAGGGCTTATGCATTTCTGGAAAGTTTACAGTGTCAGTGATATAATGAAAAATATGAAACTGACGTGCTTCTGAGGGTGTTATGTACGAACTCCTGGTTTGTACAACACACAAATGTGTTTGTGAGAAGGGTAATTGGTTTAGCTATACTTAGATGTCTCTGTGTGTGCACTGTTGAGCTAAACATCTAGGGGCATACTATGGGTTTGTGATGTACATGCTTTTCTTATGGAACTTGTTTGTCATATCAAAAGACAGGCTGAAACATGGATATTTTCAACCTATCTAAACTTTTGTAGTTATCTAGGTCATGGAAAAGTTGGTGTATTAACATAAAAACAAATATGTCAACTTCTAGTAAGAGCTGATGATAGTTACATAACATTGTGTAAGTCAAAAGAATATTTTCTCCCATAATACTGAGTTTCACAAAAAAAGCAAGCAATTTTTTAAAATTTTGAATGTTAATCAATTAAACCAATTTAATTTTCTTTGTGTAACAAGTTTTGAAGGGTTTAAACATCACTTCTGTCTCTAAAATTATAATGCTGACATTTTATTCAATGTATAATAAACACCAAACATCTATTCACTTCTCATGAGGAGCACAATAGTTGGGCTGTAACCAAATTATTATTATTACTATATGCTATTGTATATATCAACAAAATCTTCCTCCACTTCGAACATTACAAAGTGTCTGTGTATGAAATTGTTCTTTGGGTGTCTGTCCATTTGCCATTACTAGAAAATACTGTTTCTGATGTCATCATCGTTTCGTTTAACGTCCGCTGGGGTCTGGGAAGCCAGGAGGCTGCACCAAGCTCCAGTCTGATCTGGCAATGTTTCTACAGCTGGATGCCCTTCCTAATGCCAACCACTGTGTGAGTGTAGTGGGTGCTTTTTACATGCCACCAGCACAGGTGCCAGGGGAGGCTGGCAACGGCCACAATTGGTTGGTGCTTTCTACATGCCACTGGCAACAGCTACGTTCGGATGGTTCTTTTACTTGCCACCGGCACGTATTACGTGTTTTAAATAAATATGAGGATGCTGCTAGTAGCAGTTTTCAAAACTGAAAGATAGGTATGTATATGGAATATGCAGCTTCTGTGATAATCATTCAGTAGGTATTAATATATGTTTCTTAAAAAAGCACCCATTACATACTGTAAAATGGTTGGCATTAGAAAGGACATCCACCTGTGGAAACTGTACCAAAGCTAATATAGACCGTGATGCGCCTGGGCTAATTGAATCCTGTCAAACTATCCAATTAATTCCAGTATGGGGAAATGGATATTAAATGATAATGACAATACAGTGGTTTACAAGTTGTCAAACGAAAAGAGAACCTTTTGAAATGGCTTGCTAATTTACTGGCAGGGCGTGATTGTGTAAAGATAACTTTAGACTTCAGACTAATTATGCTATGTCATTTAGTCACCAACCGATCGTGGCCATTGCCAGCTTACCCTGGTGCCTGTGCCAGTGGCTCGTAAAGAGCACCATCCGTACACAGCCGATGCCAGTGCCGCCTTGGCTGGCTTCCGTGCCGGTGGCATGTAAAAGGCACCAACCAATCGTGGCCATTGCCAGCCTCCCCTGGCACGTAAAAAGCACCCACTACACTCACTGGTGCAGCCTCCTGGCTTCCCAGACCCCAGTCGAACCATCCAACCTATGCTAGCATGGAAAACGGACGTTAAATGACGATGATTTAGTCATTGACCAACACGTGCTAGTGTGGATGTATGTTTAGTGCACTTGGCAATTTGTTGTAAGTTGAACAATGAAGGATTCAGAGGAACCACATGCTTTATACTCTACTTCAAATTGGGAAAATCTTTACAGATTTTGGTCCTAAAGTTGCAGCAGACCTATGAGGAAGATTGTTTCCACCATGTACAATATCACCAGTGATGCCAGCAAATCAGGAAAAGTCGACATGTGGGCTACAAAAGATCGCATTGCACTGGTGTATGCTGTGATTCTTAAAAATTATTTCCTGGCTGCAAAGGTTCTTACCATATGATTTTAAAAGAATTGTCTATACATTGTGCTGTAACTGAGTTAGGAGCTGTTTGGTTATTCCTGTACTAAAGAAAACATTCTGAAAAGCATCGTGATACATAGCAAAATCTAGGTGTATGAGACACCATCACCTCCTGGGGCACTCTTTGCTCTAGCTTTTCTTACGAAATCATTCACCTCTCTCTCCCTGACGTCCCCAATTTGGAATTCAATATCAGGTTCTGAGAGATGATTTGGCCCATGTAGATGTGGCAGTGGCTGGTTACGGTGTAGGTTTCTTTGATATGAGCATCCAATTGTGCACGATAAAGAGCCACTTCAGAGTCCTTTTACTCTCTTTTCGATGCTCATATCAGTGGATATGTCATTGCACGTAACGACATTTCCTTTACAGTAGCGCAAGGCCAGGTTTTTCATCAGGGTTTCCATCGCTTTCTTAGGCTGGTCTTTTCCTTCCTCAACTGTTTCATTTCCCTGATCCTCTTGCTTGGTCCACACTTTCCTTTCACTAATCGGATACTCTCTTTCACTCCGAATAATTCCTTTCCTGTATCATAAATTGAGCTTGTAAATTTTCCCAGTTTCTCCACTGTAGAGCCTCTCATTTTATAAAGAGCCCGACAAACCTTGTTTTCAAACTCTTTATATTTCACTTTCTCATTAGCAGCAGGCCACAAAATCCCCCACTTTCCGTCACTTTCCAGGGAGAAAAACTAGAAATAGTTGATAGCTTCCGTTACCTAGGTGACCAAGTCAGCAGCGGGGGCGGGTGTGCTGAAAGTGTAACTGCTAGAGTAAGAATAGCTTGGGCAAAGTTCAGAGGGCTCTTACCTCTGCTGGTGACAAAAGGCCTCTCGCACAGAGTAAAAGGCAGACTGTATGATGCGTGTGTATGAACAGCCATGCTACATGGCAGTGAAACATGGGCCGTGACTGCTGAGGATATGCGTAAGCTCGCAAGAAATGAAGCCAGTATGCTCCGATGGATGTGTAATGTCAGTACTCATACTCGGCAGAGTGTAAGTACCTTGAGAGAAAAGCTGGACCAAAGAAGCATCAGTTGTGGTGTGCAAGAGAGACGTTTGCGCTGGTATGGCCATGTGGCGAGAATGGATGAAGATAGTTGTGTGAAAAAGTGCCACACCCTAGCGGTTGAGGAAACCTGTGGAAGAGGCTGACCCAGGAAAACCTGGGACGAGGTGGTGAAGCACGACCTTCGAACTTTAGGTCTCACTGAGGAAATGACTAGAGACCGAGACCTCTGGAAGTGTGCTGTGCGCGAGAAGACCCGGCAGGACAAGTGAGACCATAACCCGTGGCCTTCTACATGGGATGGAGCCAGCCTACGTATGCATACCTTCCCTTCTTGGGACACAAAACTCTACTTGTGAAGACCAGTTGAGGCAAGTGAGGATCAGAATCAAAATCGATCAATGGAAATTGCAGCGCCGCCCCGACTGGCCTCATGCCGGTGGCACATAAAAAGCACCATCCGTTCGTGTCCGTTGCCACCCTCGCCTGGCCCCCGTGCCGGTGGCACATAAAAGCGCCATCTGTTCGTGGCCGTTTGCCAGCTCTGTCTGGCACCTGTGCGGGTGGCATGTAAAAAGCACCCACTACACTCACAGAGTTGTTGGCGTTAGGAAGGGCATCCAGCCGTAGAAACACTGCCAGATCTGACTGGGCCTGATGAAGCCTTCCGGCTTCACAGACCCCAGTTGAACCGTCCAACCCATGCTAGCATGGAAAACGGATGCTAAACGATGATGATGATGATGATGATATATATATATATACATACATATATACTATACTATACTATCATATTCACATTTTTTTAATAGATTTTTAATTAGTCACCATATCAAATGGAAATTGTAGTCGTGATACCTGTGCTGGTGGCACGTAAAAAGCACCATCCGAACGTGGCCGATGCCAGCGCAGCCTTGACTGGCTTCTGTGCCAGTGGCACATAAAAAGCACCAACCGATTGTGGCCACTGGCAGCCTCCCCTGGCACCTGTGCCAGTGGCACACAAAAAGCACCCACTACACTCACGGAGTGGTTGGCATTAGGAAGGGCATCCAGCTGTAGAAACACTGCCAGATCAGACTGGAGCCTGGTGCAGCCTCCTGGCTTCCCATATCCCGGTCGAACCGTCCAACCCATGCTAGCATGGAAAACGGACATTAAACGATGTTGATGATGATGATTTGAAAGAAAAATTGTTTACTGTTATTCATTTCGTTTTAGCATTTGTTTTAAGTCCTGTTCCATATACACTCCTCCAAAAAAATAACTATTACTAACCTTCACATTGAAACTCATCCTGCCATGCTAAATACATTGGACAATTTTCTTCCTGATAGATAATAATTTTGAATTTTCATGACTGGAATGCATGTGATCAAATAGAAAGGCAGTTGAATTATTTCTATAAAGGAAAATTTGTTGAATTTATTTTTTCCTTTTTTCGATTTAACTCGATTGAAATATATTCAGGTAAGTTTCCTTGTGATGTGAAACACAAAACGTAAGTTAAGAGAGCAGAAACGTAGCCTAGGGACATTTAAATAAAGAGCTTCTTATCGAGAATGGTTTTAACTGTCAAGTGAAAATATCCAGCAGTTTGGCGGGAAAGTTTAACTAGGTCACAAGCAGCAATGGTTTCCTTTGTGTCCCGAGAGAAGTAATTTCCTCTCACGTTCAAAAATCATCTACACTTTCATCTAGCTAACTTCCACCACCATCTCCACAATAAATCTGGCTTACTAGGTCACTCATATATACAAAAAAAGGGATTAAAATAAACAACCTTACCATCTTACTTTAATCTGATTGTTTTGGGTGATTTTTTGTATATTCATATTTGCAACATTTTATATATATATATATATAAATATATATCTTACAAGGTTTGGAGATGATGTACAGGTATTTTATATTAGAAGAAATGAGGTACTCAGAAATTCGGATGGTTTTATATTTACAGATATTTATTTGTATATTACATGTTTTTATACATCATATATCATACAACATATATTAGCGCTTTCGTCCATTCTAGTGGAGTCTTCAAATTGAACTAAGTTCTTGGGGAAAATTTGACTATTTTTATAGTGTTATTGAGTGTGTAGTGGTGGGGAAGGATATAAGATAGTACAAAAGGGTGATGAATGGGGAGAAAGTGAGAGAGAGCATGTGTGTGCATATATACATATATAAAGTAAGCAGAAAATGGAGAAATGTTGATCAACAACAATTGACTAATATCAATTATTACTTTAATACAAAGACTTCATCCCATCTAACAGCTGTTTCTGCTTCCAATGTTCCATGGCATTGCCATTGAAAATTCTGAGAATAATATTCATCATATTTTGCGTCGCCTTACTGGCACTTGTGCCCGTGCTAGTAGGGTGCCTAGAGCACCATCAAGGCGTGATCGTTGCCAGAGCAGCCAACTGGCTTCTGTGCCAGTGGCACATAAAAGGGCACCATTCGAGCATGATCGTTACCAACGTCGCCTTACTAGCACCTGTGCTGGTGGCATGTGTAAAAAGATTTGAGCGAGGTCATTGCCAGTACCACCTGACTGGCCCCCGTGCTGGTGGCACGTAAAAAGCACCCACTACACTCTCGGAGTGGTTGGCGTTAGGAAGGGCATCCAGCTGTAGAAACACTGCCAGATCAAGATTGGAGCCTGGTGCAGCCATCTGGTTCGCCAGCCCTCAGTCAAAATCGTCCAACCCATGCTAGCATGGAAAGCAGACGTTAAACAATGATGATGATGATGGTGACCTGATCTGGAACATGGAGCTTCATCAGAGTGAGTAAAAATACAGAAAAGAAGAGCCTTGAGAAAAAGAATAAAGGCTTAATATATTTAAATCCTACCATTTTGCAATGAGATGCTTCAGGACATTGAGTAAATGACTAAACTAAAAATATTACTGGGTGGGTTAATCTTTCTTTAGGGGTGACAGGGTATATAAATAATAAAAAGGTAAAATGAATACTTTACCATAACCGGATACGCCAATAGGTCTAGAAAAAGAGGGAGTGATAGTGCTAAAATTTTAGAAGTAATCATAATAGTTAAGATTATATTAATAGTACTAATAATTAGTTTATCGTAATAAAATTTGCATCAATTAACTACAATTATTTACTTAATGATATGTTGTAAAGACCAACCACTTATTGCCTGTAATGGGATTGACCAAAGTCCAGCTTTTGATATAATTCATCATCATCATCATCGTTTAACGTCCACTTTCCATGCTAGCATGGGTTGGACGATTTGTATAAAGGACACACACACAGACAGACATTTTGCCATTTATATATATATATGGAGATGTAAAAAAAAATGGGCTGCAGCTCTGTCATGCCTTCTTTGGTCATGGTGATGACTGCTGCTTCATCTCAGAGTCATACCTGTAGAGCCAACTCATGTCACCTGTGATGATACTTGACATGAAGAATCAGTCATCAGTGGCATGCTGATGGAGATCTTGACAGACTTCAATGTGATGTCCTTTCAGCTATGTGGATACATGTAGAGAAGGCTTCATACTGCTTGTTTAATAATTGTGTTGGGTTATGTGACAAGATTTGCAGAGATTCCTTCCAACACAAGACAACCGGGGTCATGTTGTCATGCCGGAGGCACGTAAAAAGCACCATCCGAATGTGGCCGATGCCAGTGCCGCCTTGACTGGCTTCCGTGTCAGTGGCACGTAAAAAGCACCAACCGATCGTGGCCGTTGCCAGCCTCACCTGGCACCTGTGCCGGTAGCACATAAAAAGCACCATCTGAACGTGGCCAATGCCAGCACCGCCTTGACTGGCTTCCATGTTGGTGGCACGTAAAAAGCACCATCTGAACGTGGCCGATGCCAGTGCCGCCTTGACTGGCTTCTGTGTCAGTGGCACATAAAAAGCACCAACCGATCGTGGCCGTTGCCAGCCTCACTGGCACCTGTGCCAGTGGCACATAAAAAAGCACCCACTACACTCACGGAGTGGTTGGCGTTAGGAAGGGCATCCAGCCATAGAAACACTGCCAGATCAGACTGGAGCCTGGTGCAGCCTTCTGGCT
Source organism: Octopus sinensis (assembly GCF_006345805.1). Lineage (NCBI taxonomy): Eukaryota > Metazoa > Mollusca > Cephalopoda > Octopoda > Octopodidae > Octopus > Octopus sinensis. The sequence continues at coordinate 9,426,266 of NC_043002.1, forward strand.
TCCCAGACCATCTACCATTATGAACACTAGCAAATAAATATGCCAGTTGAATTCTTTGACACCACAGCTCTATATGAAGGGATTGTAACTATGAATTACATCAAAATAAAATCAACTATTGAAGAAATCCACAGACCTTGTGAATATCCCAGAAACGCTAGACCCAGGTCGAACCGTCCTACCCATGCTAGCATGGAAAACAGACGTTAAACAATGATGACGATGATGATGATGATCTGAGTCTATGATAGACCCAGCTATGTTTTGTGTTATATTCTCTTTAGTCTATATGCTCTGCAAGAGAAGTGGATTTGCTATATTTTTCATATTTAAAAGAGATTAACTGTGTAAAATGTCTGGCTCCAATATAAGATTTAATAGAGTTTTGAGGTTTAGAAAGGATCATGCGCTTGTAGACCACACCAAATCTCCTACAGTGTGCTTCATTCCCAGCTTTGCAGTAGCAATTGGATCCATTTGGTGTAGGAATATTTCTGCTATGTGAATTGGAGAATGCAAGATTAGAGTAGACTCTTCCAGTCCACTCTCAGAATATATTCGTTGTTATCATTGTCTCTCGTACTGTTATTGTAAGAATTG
>NC_043002.1:9431865-9539365 GCF_006345805.1 Octopus sinensis
TACTTGAAAAAGTTGATGAGCGATTGGCCAGAGAGGTAAGTGTCTGTCTCTAATCCTTTTGCTCAGGTCCACCACACACATTCTTTCACCATGGCCACCAGTACGATGAAAACTGCCTTGCCTTCCCGGTTGAGGGAAGGGGGCAGAGCAATTCTCACAATAGACTTGGCCAACAGCCGGACTCGTCCCACATGTGACAGCAGTAGAGAGACCAGCTATCCCAATAGACAGCTCCCTAGTAGATAAAGCAATTAAGGGTATGAAGCCAGGAAAAGCCCCCGGCCCATCAGGAATCACGGCTGAGATGCTCAAAACATCTGGTGGTGTGGGCTATGGCCTAGTCACTCGCATTGTAAACCAGGTAGTTCATAATGGAGTCGTACCCAATGACTGGCATAGCAGCACTATAGTCAACTGCTACAAAAGTAAAGGTGATGCTCTAGATAGAAATAACTACAGGGGTATTAAACTGTTGGATCAGGTGATGAAGGTCACAGAGAGGGTCATAGCCCATTTCATTAGGGAGAGAGTCTGCTTAGATGAGATGCAGTTCGGTTTTGTGTCGGGTAGAAGCACCACTGATGCCATATTCCTGGTTCGACAACTGCAGGAGAAATACCTAGCTAAAGATAAACCCCTCAACATAGCTTTCATGGACTTGGAGAAAGCCTTTGACAGGGTCCCCGGATCCCTATCTGGTGGGCGATGCGGAAACTGGAGACTGACGAATGGTTAATAAGAGCTGTACAGGCCCTATACAGAGAGGCTGTCAGCAAGGTTAGGATTAGCAATGAGTACAGTGAAGAATTCCGGGTAGAAGTAGGGGTCCACCATGGTTCAGTGCTCAGTCCCCTTTTATTCATCATAGTCCAAGTAATAACAGAGGAATTCAAGAGGGGTTGCCCTTGGGAGATCATCTATGCTGATGACCTGGCCCTCATAGCAGAATCACTACCAGAACTAGAAAAGAAATTTTGGGTGTGGAAGCTAGGTTTAGAATCAAAAGGCCTTAGAGTCAATGTAGCAAAGACCAAAGTTCTAGAAAGTAGGAAGGCAAACACACCACACACTCCTTTAGGTAGGTGGCCCTCCTCGATCTGTAGAACAGGTGTAGGTAGAAACTCCATAAGATGTACCCAGTGTAAGCTATGGACACATAAGAAGTGCAGCAACATCAAAGGAAAATTAACTGAGAAGATGCACAGGGGCAATAGACACCACAGATACTCAGAAAAGAGATTCCATTACACTCCTGGGGGAGAAACTAGAAGTAGTTGATAGTTTCCGCTACCTAGGTGACCAAGTTAGCAGTGGAGGGGGTGGTGCTCAGAGTGAAAGGTAGATTGTACGACACATGTGTGCGAATGCCATGCTTCACAATAGTGAAACATGGGCCATGACTGCAGAGGACATGCATAGGCTTGAAAGAAATGAAGCTAGCATGATCCGCTGGATGTGTAATGTCAGTGTGCACACACGACAGAGTGTAAGTGCCCTGAGAGAAATGCTGGACATAAGAAGCATTTGATGTGGTGTGCAAGAGAGATAGATGTCTGCGCTGGTATGGTCATGTACTACGGATGGATGAGGTGAGATGTGTGAAGAAGTGCCACTCCCAAACAGTTGAAGGAATCTTGGGTAGAGGTAGACCCAGGAAGACATGGGATGAGGTGGTCAAGCATGACTTTCGATTGTTGGGTCTCACAGAGGCAATGATGAAAGACTGAGACCTCTGGAGATATGCTGTGACTGCGAAGACCTGACAAATAACGTGAGTTCATGGCTGTTTCTTGCACCAGCTTCACATAGAAGTCCAGCCCATCCAAAGTGCCTTGGATCGCATGATGGCCTGCTGTGCTTACCTTGGATCGTAGAGTGACCTGCTGTGCTTGAGGAGACCTACTGAGTCAACATCAAAAAACCAAATGGAAATTGTAGCTGCGATACCTGTGCCGGTGGCATGTAAAAAGCACCAACCGATTGTGGCCATTGCCAGCCTCCCCTGGCATGTAAAAAGCACCCACTACACCCACTACACTCACAGTTGTAGAAACTCTGCCAGATCAGACTGGAGCCTGGTGCAGCCTTCAGTCAAGTCATCCAACACATCCTAGCATGGAGAGCGGACATTAAACGATGATGATTTATATATGTAGATATATATATAATATATATATATATATTATATATATATATACATACATATATATATACATTCTCAACATACACTGATAAACAGTTTCGCCATGGGCTCTTAGGAGCACAGTTCGATTTGTTTTTTGCTCCGCCTCTGTTCTGTTTTTGTTTTTCCAACGGATTTCCTTTTTTCTTCCTGAAGAGAAAGACACAATATGGTCCCATTATTCAATCGGATTTTGGTAATTTGTGCCTTTCGAAACACGTGTAGAATGAAATAAAACGATTTCTGTTCAATCTGCGTTCAGCTCCATTTCTTCAATTCACCAATAATGTTTTAATTTCAATTATCCGCACCAACGCACGGTTGCAACGCCAGATGGTTGTACCTCCAACCGTGCTGTTTACTGCTGTGATTTTTGCTACTAAGGTATCGGTTAAACTTTTGATTAATCTACTACAAGATTATTCATCTTTCTATTTCACATTATATATATATATATATATATATGTATATATATCATCATCGTTTAATGTCCACTTTCCTTGCTAGCATGGATTGGACAGTTCGACTGAGGTCTGGGAAGCCAAAAGGCTGCACCAGGCTCCAGTCTGATCTGGCAGTGTTTCTACAGCTGGATGCCCTTCCTAACGCCAACCACTCCATGAGTGTAGTAGGTGCTTATTACGTGCCAACAGCACAGATACCAGGCAAGGCTGGCAACGGCCACGATTGGTTGGTGCTTTTTACGTGCCACTGGCACAGGGATTACAACTACAATTTCCATTGATTTTTGATGTTGATGTACTTGACTCAATAGATCTCTTCAAGCACAGAGTCAAAACGGTGTGTCTTTACTTTCCACCTGCACAGGCATCGCCCGGGTGCCAGTCATAGGATTTGGTTCAATTTCGATTTTGATTTCACTTGCCCCAACAGGTCTTCGCAAGCAGTGTTTAGTGTCCAATGAAGGGAGGTTGGCATGGGTGCCAGTCGTCGGAACATATTATTATTATTATTATTATCATTATTATTATTATTATTATTATTATTATTACTTAAAGGTCACACTATATATGTTAAAGCACTACTTATAGTTTCATATATTGAAAGAAACTCAAACATAGTCTTCAGGTGCAAAACCACATACGAAACTATTAGTAGCTCTTTAACATATGTATTGTAATCTTTAAACATAATATTTTTTCTCTCACCAGATGGAGTACTTTTTTTGTTGAATTTTCTATCACGGATTGGTACATTTCATATATATATATAAAAAATCTACAGATGGAGAATGGACATACTACCACCATGTTCTTAATGATGAAATTAACCTCTTTGTCTATAAATTCACCCTCTTTGTAATGTTGGCAAATGAAATAAGTATAAAAATGTGCATTTACTGTTTAATTAAAAAACTCTATATGTGGCTGAAGATTGCTCAACATTTTAAAACTGATGTAATACTTACAGTGTTTTATAAAATGAAGTAGCATGAAACGATGGATATCCTTGTTGCTTATTTTGATTATAATCACCCCATTTGATTTATATGGATAATACCATACAAAATTAAGTACCATGTTCATCTCTCTCTCTCTATATATATATATATATAGTGAGAGAGAGAGAGAGAGAGAGAGAGAGAGAGAGAGAGAGAGAGGGGCTGCGATGGGTAATTTGTCATTTTATTTTTAATTTCGCGCATGCGCAAGGTTTGTTTTGGATTTTGTCGACTACACAGTTTTGTAGGTTCAGCCGGGCACCGTCTTTGAAAAAAAAAATAGCAGGATGACGCAGTTCACTCCGCCAGAAATTTGGGAACGACATGGAGTACTGCTTGGCATTCGCGCCGGAAGTTCCGATATGGACATTTCAGAATGTTTGGGTGTGAATCTGAGGACCGTACAGCGGATTCGGATAGAGTTGGACGAATCCAATGATTACGAAGGTAAAATTTAAACCTGTAAAACGTAAATATATAGATTATTATTATTTGGCTGTGATTTCTAGCAGGTTGAACGACCACGTCGTCACCCATTTTGAGACGTACGTATTTTGGCATCAGATTATTATTTACTTTTATTTCATTTAAAAAGCTGCATTGCTATTTTAATATGCAACACTTGAGCATTTATCAAATCAAGCCCAACCAGCATGTTACGACGATGTGTGGCAGGAAATGGACACCAGACTAAAAGATCTGGTGTTATACTGACTATTATTACAATATCATTCTCGGGTACTACTAGCAAACAGCGGTCCCGGTGCGCGCACTCGCGTAGTCGCGCATCCGCGCTAGCTAGTCGTGGCTAGTCGATCCTACAACGACTACCTAGCAAAGTAAATAAAACGCAAAAGCACAAAGTAAATAACATAAAAATACAAAGTAAGAATCAACTAGTCATGACTAGCCATGCGCGAGTGCGCGCACCGGGACCACTGTTCTCAAGTAGTTCTTCATTCTCGCAGATAAATCCAAAAATATATATAAAATAACAAAGTACAGAAATGTGATGTGTTTTGGAAGTAACTACGTATAAAAAAATAGTCATTAAGTCAGAATTGGTAATATCTTGTTGACTTCTTCTCATCCTGTTAATATTTAAGAAAACATAATATTGTATTTATCAGTCAAAGAGTAGAAAAATATCGTAAGAAATTTGACAAATCAGAAGACACAAATTCTTCAAAGAACTGAATTTGATGACAAAATAACAGATTTTTTTGGCAATCCTTCGGTATAGGTACCGGAAGTGGCTTTGTTTACATTTCTGAAGATAACAGAAACCCTTTTCTCCCACCCCTAGCCCTAACACTAACCCCCCCATATATTTATATATATATATATATAAAAAAACACTTGAAATGTATCCGGTACCTATACCGAAGTTACCACAACTACACATGTGTACCCCACCCCCGACTTTGTTGCCTCATAACTTCCAGATAAATGGATACTTTTCTGTGAAATTTTCAGTAAACACTGCTTAGATGCTGTGGATTCTAAGTATATAGGAATTTATGGGAAAGAATTTTCTGAGGGAGGAGTAAGGAGAGGGGTTTCGGAAAATTCACATGATCCGACTTTTTTTCCCCTTTGCAACTTTCAGGAAAATGGATATCTTTTAATGAAATTGGTTAATATCTAATTTAACATCCGGCAAAAAAAAAAAAAAAGGAAAGTAAAACAATTATAATAGCTGTAAAAAAAAATGTGTAGTAAACGAATCTACACAAAATTTGTGCAATCGAACCAGGGTGTGCGGAGCAGACCTTTCGGAAAATTAACACAATCCGATTTTTTCCCCTCATAACTTTCAGGAAAATGGCTATGTTTTGATATATATATATATATATATATATAGAGAGAGAGAGAGAGAGAGAGAGAGAGATTATATTCTCTTTTACTCTTTTACTTGTTTCAGTCATTTGACTGCGGCCATGCTGGAGCACCGCCTTTAGTTGAGCAAATCGACCCCGGGACTTATTCTTTGTAAGCCCAGTACTTATTCTATCGGTCTCTTTTTGCCGAACCGCTAAGTGACGGGGACGTAAACACACCAGCATCGGTTGTCAAGCAGTGCTAGGGGACAAACACAGACACACAAACGCATATATACATATATACGACGGGCTTCTTTCAGTTTCCGTCTACCAAATCCACTCACAAGGCTTTGGTCGGCCCGAGGCTATAGCAGAAGACACTTGCCCAAGATGCCACGCAGTGGGACTGAACCCGGAACCATGTGGTTGGTTAGCAAGCTACTTACCACACAGCCACTCCTGCACCTATATATATACATATATACACACACACATACAGACACACATATATATACAGTTATGAGGGGAAAACTTGGATCTTGTGAATTTTCCGAAGTCCTCTTCCCACCCTCCTGTTGCTTTGCATGCATTTTTTTTTCTTTTTCATATTCTTTTCCTACACATAGTTTGACACCCATTCCAGTATTTAGTTTTGGATTTTCATTTGCGGTTCAAGATGTAAACATTAACCAAAGATGCTCCCTATCATTTCAAAGGCTATGGCAAAAAAACAATTGGAAAAATCCCAGTCAAAACGGAGAAATTCAAACTTATGTGGTCTTCTTGATCCTAAACTCCTCTCCTCCCCCAGAAAAATTTTCCCCACAAGTTTCTTCATAATGAGCGCCTTGTTTCCCTGGGCATGGATTCACTGAAGCTCCGGCGTCTGGCGATGGACTTGGTAAACACTCACAAAAGTTATCAACCACCTCACCAACAACAACACTGAACACCTTTTTGATCTCCATGTGTCCAACACACGTGGACATGCCTACAAAGTCAGAAAGCAACACAGCTCCCATGACTTTCGGAAACATTTTTTCACGCTCAGAGTTGCTGAAGCATGGAATAAACTACCTGCGTCAGTTGTTGACTGCCATGACACTGCATCCTTTAAGGCCCTCATGCTTTCCAAAATCCGCCGAAACTACACCTGATTATACATACACTTTAGATGAGTTGTAGTGCACCTGAGCACTGTACACAATGTTTTTATTATTATCATTATTAATTGTAATCTATGCTGTTTGAAAGGTATTTATATAAAATTCCATCAAAAGATATCCATTTTCCTGAAAGTTATGAAGGAAAAAATCAGATTGTGCAAATTTTCCGAAACTCCTCTCCCCAATTCCTTGTTTGTTTGCATAAATTTTGGTTTTCAAATTCGTTTGCTACATGTTTTTTTTTTACACCTACACCATTCGAGCGGGATCGTTACCAACATCGCCTTACTGGCACCTGTGCTGGTGGCATGTGTAAAAAAATTTAAGCAAGGTCGTTGCCAGTACCGCCTGACTGGCCCCCGTACCGGTGGCACGTGAAAGCACCTACTACACACTCGGAGTGGTTAGCGTTAGGAAGGGCATCCAGCTGTAGAAACACCGCCAGATCAAGATTGGAACCTGGTGCAGCCATCTGGTTCACCAGCCCAGTCAAACCGTGCAACCCATGCTAGCAAGGAAAGCGGACGTTAAATGATGATGATTACACTTGTTTCTTTTTGTTTTGGTGGCCTGGTGTTAGACGAGATATTAACCACGAAATTTCATGCAAATGCCTTTCAAATAGCATAGATTACGATTGTAAAAAAATTAGTGGGGGAAATTTTTTCCGAGGGGGTAGGAAGAGGAGTTTAGAAAAAAGACAGAGTTTGAGATCAGGACAACCAAATAAGGTGGAACTACTTTGTTTTGATGGGGATTTCTCTCATTTTGTATTTTACCACAGCCTTTGAAATGATGGGGTGGGCATCTTTTTATGAAAAAAAATGTTTTCAAAATTTCTTCACCTCCCTACACTTTCTTCACCATCCCACTCTGGACTGATTTTGGCCAATTTTTGTAAAGTTAGAAACCACAGGAGGAGCCTTTTTGGTTAAAAAAAACAACAAATAAATAAAAAAATGTAAATATTTTCACAAGAAAAGGTGTACGATTCAAGGGAAATTTGGCTGTTGTTTCTAGCACATCCCAAACCACCCTTAATTTTCACCTCTTGTATGTATTGATATATTTTCAATATTTTTCTCAAGCAAAGGTGAAGTGCATGCAAAACCATCCCTTTCCAACTTTTTTTCTTTTTTCCCAAAATTTCTTTGGATTTCTGTGTTGTCGATACAGGAGAATACAATTTTGCCCAAATATCTTGTTTTTCGAAATTTTGTTTTCCCTCCTCCCAAATTTTTTTTAATCCATGTAGAAAAATACAGATTACAAATCAGGGAATTTTTTTTTTTAATTTTAATTTTTCCTAAAGAAACCCCTAATGCCCCTTCCTCCACCTTGCCCACCCATTCAAAAAGCTAAAATCTCTGAATGTTTCACTTTTCTCTGATGCTTCATGCATGCATAGAATCTTATGCTAAAGGTGAAGCATTCTGAGTTTTTAGCTTTTTGAAAGTGGGGAGGTCATGGGTGGAAGGTATTTGAGAGTTTCTTTATATTTATTCTTTTACTTGTTTCAGTCATTTGACTGTGGCCATGCTGGAGTACTACCTTTAGTCAAATAAATTGACCCTAGGACTTATTCTTTGTAAGCCTAGTACTTATTTTATCGGTCTGTTTTGCCGAACCGCTTCGTTATGGAGATGTAAACACACCAACATTAGTTGTCAAGCAATGGTGGGGGGGGGGGACAAGCACGCATACACACTCACATATATATACATATATACGACGGGCTTCTTTCAGTTTCCGTCTACCAATCCACTCGCAAGGCTTTGGTCAGCCCGAGGCTATAGTAGAAGACACTTGTCCAAGGTACCACGCAATGGGACTGAACCCAGAACTATGTGGTTGGTAAGCAAGCTACATTTATTCGTTAAATTTGCCATGTAGGCAGCACATAGATAAGGTAACTTTGTGGGTTGGACACAGACATTGATGAGGCGAATGATTATCATACAAAAATGATAAAGATGGGAGAAGACAGAAAGCGCCCGCCGACCCTCTGCTTCTCTAAAACATTGTTCTTTAAAAACACATATACACAGCTATTAACCTTCTTACAATTAAAAATACAATATATTTGGACTAAAAAGTCTATACAAATATAAACACAATTTATACACAAATTGGAGGCGATAACCCTCTACAATCCTTCCCCAAGTAATTTTCTTGCAACTTGCAGGCATTCCTGCAACCACAATCCGGGGCTCCAAAAAAGAATTCTATAATTCTCAGTTTTATATGAGTCAGTTATAAGATCCCAGTCCTTTCTTTCCAGTCCCAGAGCAGCCACCTGCGGAGGCCACTCTGGGCTGTCAATACAAGTCGGGTCACCCAGGACCCAACTATCCATATTATTCTCCACGAAACTGTTAATAGCCCCTCCCCTGAGATAGAAGAACATATATTCTTCACCACTTTCACTGAGAGGGGCCTCAACTCTCTCGCTTGGTGGCACACATCCAGTTTCGGGACATGCCATTGCCGGCAATGCCCCGTTTTTCTTCTTTCTCTTCTTTTTTCCTTTTACGATGGGAGGGTGGAGTTCCTCCGACATCTCCGGAGGACCCTCCTTCCCCCCCGCCGTCTCAGGATCCATCAGTAGGCAACCAATGTTGCCTGCCTTCTTTCTTTTCTACCCTTTTGTTTTCGAGGAGGTTACCTCCTCCTCGACAGTTCTTCTTTATATGGCCTGATTCCAGGCACAGGTAACACTTGGGGGGACATCCCTCAACAATCACCGGGTACCTGGAATTGGCCATTGTTAAAAAATCTGGTAAAACCAAATCATCAGCTGATTGGGTCCATGGGGTCAAAAGCAATTTTGACCCAATCCAATCAACCGCAGGCAACATTTTTACATTTAAGAGTCTGGCAGGCCACCATCCAGGCCCTGATGGATAGTGTCTTCTAGCCACTAGGCCTCTATACCAGGTGGCAGCCCACACACCCAGGCTCTTGTCAACTTTCTACCGCCATAAGTTGGGAGAAACAAAATTTTCTCCCCCTCCAAAGGGATGCTCGCAAAATCACAAGCTTCTGCAAAGTGGATTTCACAGTTGCCATGTTGATAGCCAAAACAAAAATCAAAATGTTCAAATGAAAGTCTATAAAGAACCTCAAAAAAGATCAGAAAGACAGACAAGAGAAGGAAGATGGTCTAAAATGGCAACACAACATAACACAATTCTGCTACTCTGGTAATCCAAACTGGTTGTCCTTTGCAGCACAAATAGTATTCCGTCCAAATCTGGCTGTACTCCTATCCTTTGTGGTAAAAATCCACTTGAAAGGGCACAAACACAATCATAAAAAATTCTAAAAACTTTTCAGAGGGACACGCCTCCCAAAATAAACACAATTCTTATTACAAAGTGAGTCTTCTTGCACAACCACTGGCAAACAAATGCCTGGAAACCCAGTGGAGACCCATGTTCGAAAAAAATACTTAAATACAAACAGCAGACCCCACTAAGCTCCCAAAAAACAAATGCTTTACCTGTGGTTGTGCTTCAAATGTTCAATTTTTCACGTATGACCTGACTTCCATTACGATGAAAAACAAAGCGACAACTTGGTAGCAGTAAACAAGCTACTTACCACACAGCCATTCCTGCACCTATAAATAAATAAAAACTTTAAAAGCACTAGATACAGAAAAATATTTAATGGCAAACATAAAATTCAGATTTTTTGTTTCTCCCAACCTTTTCAGGATAATCTCTTTGTTTAATAATAGAAAACTGGATTTATTCTATGAAAATAGAAAAAAACACTAATAGATAGTAAAGCACATAATAAAAAGTTAGAAAAAATAGTATGAATAATACTTTTAACAATAACAATAGAAATACCTATACAGACAATAACTTAAAGAAATCTACAAAGCATAATAATATTTCATTGTCTAGACAAAAGATAAACTGCAATTGCAGAGACCCAGATAACTGCATGTTAAACAGGGATTGTAGAAGAAGAAATGTAATATACCAGGCGGCAGTAATTGCACAAGATATGACCAAGTTTTATCATATTGGATCTACACAGAATTGGGTTAAATTCATCATCATCATTATCATCGTTTAATGTCCACTTTCCATGCTGGCATGGGTTGGACGATCTGACTGAGGATAGCTGCACCAGGCTCCAATATGATCTGGCAGAGTTTCTACAGCTGGATGCCCTTCCTAATGCCAACTGCTCCGGGAGTGTAGTGGGTGCTTTTACATGCCACATACACAGGAGCCAGTCCAGGAGCACTGGCAACGACCTTGCTTGAATATTTTTTTCACATGCCAGTAAGGCAACACTGGTAATGATCACACTCGAATGGTGCTTTTTACGTGCCACCGGCACAGAAGCCAGTCAGCTGCTCTGGCAACGATCATGCTCAGATGGTGCTCTTAGCGCTCCACTAGTACGGATGCCAGTCATGTGGTGCTGTCATCGAATTTGATTTCAGTTTCACTTGCCTCAAAGGTCTTCGCAAGCTGAGTCTAGTGTCCAATGAAGGAAAGGTATGCATAAGTGGGCTAGTTACACCCCTGGCATAAGCCACGGGTTATGGTCTCACTTGGCTTGCCGGGTCTTCTCAAGCACAGCAGATTTCCAAAGGTCCCAGTCACTAGTCATTGCCTTGGTGAGGCCCAATGTTTGGAGGTCGTGCTTCACCACCTCATCCCAGGTCGTCCTGGGTCTACCTCTTCCACAGGTTCCCTCAACTGCTAGGGTGTGGAACTTTTTCATACAGCTATCCTCATCCATTCTCGCCACATGACCATACCAGCGCAGTCGTCTCTCTTGCACACCACATCTGATGCTTCTTTGGTCCAACTTTGCTCTCAAGGTGCTTACACTCTGTCAATTATGCACACTGACATTACACATCCAGTGAAGCATACTGACTTCATTCCTTGCAAGCTTACGCATGTCCTCAGCAGTCATGGCCCATGTTTTACTGCCATGTAGCATGGCTGTTCGTACACATGCGTCATAAAGTCTACCCTTTACTCTGAGCGAGAGGCCCTTTGTCACCAGCAGAGGTAGGAACTCTCTAAACTTTGCCCAGGCTATTCTTACTCTAACAGTTACACTTTCAGAGCACCCCCCACTGCTACTGACTTGGTCACCTAGGTAACGGAAGCTATCAACTACTTCTAGTTTTTCTCCCTTGAATGTAGCAGAAGTTGTTCTCTGCACATTTTCAGTGTAAATGCCACACACAAAAACTATTTTCCCAGTTAGCTTTCCTTTGATATTGCTGCACCTCTTATGTGTCCATAGCTTACACTGGGTACATTTTATAAAGTTTCTACCTATGCCTTTTCTACAGATCGAGCAGGACCATGTACCTGAAGGGATTTGTGGTTTGTCTACCTTTCTACTTATTAGGACTTTGGTTTTAGCTAGGTTGACTCTAAGGCCCTTTGATTCTAATCTGTGCTTCCACACCTGAGACGTCTAAGAATAGCAAATCACGAATCTGCTTTTAGGGACCAAAACAAAATGAATAGTACAGCACTTTCAAAGAAAATTTGGCCTCTGAAAAAAAAAAAAATGTCAACTACACAATTAAATGGAATATTTTAACACACACACCTAGTTTTTATGTGAATGTACGTATATATAGATATATATCTGAAAATGTATGAATATATATCAATAAAAATATGTGTGTGTGTGTGTGTTTATATGTATGTGTATGCTTTTATACAAGCTAAATAATTCTATTTATTATAATATATATATATATATATATATATATATATATATATATATATATATACATTTAAATAATGAGGGAGATAAATTGAATATTAATTTGATTAATATAAATTTAAAACCAGTAGCCTAGCATACAAAAATCTGAAAAATCAGAGAAAATTCTAATACATATTAATATTTTAAGAGCTAAAAACCACTGTTCTGGTGTCCGCTGAATTTTTCTCTAGAGAACATTCTCTCTTTCTAGTTTGATCGTAGGTGATCTATTTCTAGCATATGGCTGTCCACATAGTGGTTTTTGTAGATTGTCTCCCTTGCATCAATTTCAAATATATCAAGGAAATAATCGTTTATTTTTAAAACAAAACTTTTCTTTAATACATAATATAGATCAATTCCACATTATTATACTTTATGACAATCAACTAAGTTGTTCATTTTTAAAACATCTTTTCCCAAGTTTATGCATATTTCGTGAGGTTAATCTGTTTTTATGTTTGTTTTTTTTGAAAATTAATCTCGACGTTTTTAGATAACGTAAGCGTCTTGTTGTTGACTGATTGTAATTCTTAATAAAAAATATTAGTCAATCTCACATACTAGTACTAGCTGCCTATTCAATTAAAAACAATAGAAAATGAAAGTTGACCATGAGCAAATCTTTAAATATAAATTTAAAATAACATATATCTCCTTATTTGGTATTTATGAACGTGCATACAAATACCTCTTGACCAGTATTTTCTAGAGCAAGTTTGAGATCTTTTCGGTTTGAACGGCAGTTTTTAAAAATAATTTCCACGTAACTAAACACTTTTAAACTTCGTATACTGGTAGAATGTGTTTATAAAACATCTTTTTATCTTGGCTTTATTGAGAAAACTCAATAGTTTATAAGATATTTGTTGTTTTTTTCTTCAATTTCTGCAATTTCAACCAATCAGTGACGTCTATTGAGGTGAAAAACATTCTGTGCCGTATTAATATGTCCCTCGTTTAAGAAACAGATTGGGTTTATTTACATTTCTGAAGAAAAAAAGATACCCTTCTCCCCACCCCTAACCCTAAAACAGATTGAAATGCAATAGATCGATACTAGGGTCATAATTATGGGTGACAATTTCATATGACACCGCTAGAAAAAAACTGCCGTTCAAACCGAAAAGATCCACAAGTTTTTTAAATAGATATATATTTGCTTTAATAGTGAGCAAGTCAAAAATTTAAATATGAGATATGTAACCAGCAGAGTCCGTTGTAGCATAACTTGGTGATATCCTCACTATTTGAGAGATATGTTAGAAATAATGTCGTAGCAGATGACAGTTAACTTTTGGCTGCTGTTTGGGCCCTGTTGTATCCACTGCTCTGATTGGTTGGCATTGGCACAGTTTGTCTCTTGACTTACTTCACACCAATGTGTGAACCAACCAGTCAGAACCTTGCAATAAGATCATGTGACACAGTCTTTTGGGTTTTCTTCTGGAGCCTCTAGAACCTTATAAAAACCCAGCAATCCAGTGAATTGAGGGCTTTGGTCTCTGACCATTGACCACACCAGACCAGCCAGTTCCAGCGACCCAGCCATGTTCCTGCTCCAGCCAATGCCAACATACACGAGCAACGCAGGACGTTTCTCCACCATTGCCATTGTCAACTTCACTTTGATGCTGCCATCAATACCGCCGCCTTAGCTTATTGTTGCCCTTCAGCTTCATGTCGTCTCCATCTCCGTCGCCTTCATCTCCAGCAACACCAATACGTACACAGCACACTCGCTTAGGTTTAGCTTTCTCGCTGTTGTGTATACATACCAAGGTAAACAGCACAGCACTACCGGCAAGATCTTCTGTACCGATGTAACCTGGCAAATGGATCGAAGCCCAACTTCTACATGCGTAGTAACTGCTCTCCTCTTTATCCCAACTTCATTGACAAAGAATGAACTGCTATTGTGTTTTTTCTCTTTATTCTTTACTGGCACTCTTATTCCTTTATTCCACATAATGGTGTTATTCTTTGTTAGGGTGACCGTACGGCGTTTAAAAAGAGACATTTCTATCACCAACTCCTTTACGTACGGTCATTTACTACACCTTCAATGATTTCTGTCTAGATTCAAACAATGCTGAGGAGAATAATGAATATACAAATATCTGAAAAGATCCGATGTCATCATCATCATCATTTAACGTCCGCTTTCCATGCTGGCATGGGTTGGACGGTTCAGCTGGGGTCTGGGAAGCCAGAAGGCTGCACCAGGTCCAGTCTGATCTGGCAGTGTTTAAACAGCTGGATGCCCTTCCTAACGCCAACCACTCCGTGAGTGTAGTGGGTGCTTTTTACGTGCCACCGGCACAGGTGCCAGACGAGGCTGCCAAACGGCCACGATCGGATGGTGCTTTTTACATGCCACCGGCACGGGGACCAGGCGAAGCTGGCAACGGCCATATTTTAAATATCTTTTTGTTTATTTTTTTATTTTACTTCAATGACAACTACAACCTTTATGATGTTCTGTTTATGGGAATTTTGGTCCTTTTCTCTGAAACATTTGTATGGGAATATGAAATATGAAATAAAAATTTAATCCAGTTTTTACATCCAATCTCATTCATTTATTTTATTTGATGTAATTTATTAAACTTTAGTTTAATAAAATAAGTCTGATATTGATTAATTATATATATATATATATTCCTTTATTCTGTTATTCTTTCACTTGTTTCAGTCATTTTCTGCGGCCATGCTAGAACACTGTTTTTAGTTAAGAAATCAACTCCAGGACTTATTCATTGTAAGCCCAGTACTTATTCTATCCGTCGCTTTTGCCAAACCACTAAGTTAGCCCATGTTCCCAGCTTTGGATGAACCTTGAAACTAATGTTTGGGCAATGCTGGTGGTATATTCTCCACATCGTACAAATGATGTACCACTCCCGGTGGCACTGGAGAGAAAGTTTCAAGGTGGTCCCAATAATTGAGATCAGACTCTGCTAGCCAGATTGATTTCATCCTCACCAGACAGCGGGATGCAGGGTTGCTCTTAAATACAAAGACCCTCCCAGGTGAAGAATGTACTCCCCAGCATAGGCTAGTCATTAGTGACTTTAGGCTCGAAGCCAGAAGGATACCAAGAAAAAGACCAATCCAGAAAAGAAGGACTTGGAAGCTAAAGAACTCTTCACATGGGGAGAGATTTAGGGACATCCTCATCAAGAAATTTGAGGAGAGGGAGGAAGAGCTACAGACATCGGACATAGAAGGTAGCTGGAAATTCCTACGGGACAGCTTATTGAGTGCCACAGACCAAGTCTGGCTGGTGCAAAGTCCCTTCCAGACCTAGAGTTACGTGATGGTGGAATAGTGCAGTAGACAAAGCCATTAGTGCAAAGAGACGGGCCTGGAAAGCCTGGAGGGATGGGGGTAGCAGGGAACCGTACCAAGTAGCCAAAAGGGAGGCTGGGTGGCAGGTATACATAGCCAAGGGTGAAGCAGAAAAGAAGTTTGCCAATGTCCTGTAACGTGAGGACCAAAGAAGTGAGGTATTTCGAATTGCAAGACAGTGTGAGGGAAAATTGTGATGTCACAAGAGAGAAATGTGATCGAATAGATGATGGTGCACTTGCTTTTAGTGATTCTGAAAAGAAAGAGGTTCGGAGAAGCCATTATGAAAGACTGCTGAATGTGGAGAATGAATGGGAGGAGGAGAGCCTGCCAAATGTTGACCCAGTAGAGGGACCAGCTATCCAAATAGACAGCTCCCTTGTAGTTAAGGCAATTAAGGATATGAAACCAGGTAAAGCCCCCAGCCTATCAGGAATCACTGCTGAGATGCTTAAAACATCTGGTGGTGTGGGCTATGGCCTCGTCACCCGCATTCTAAACCAGGTAGTTCATAATGGAGTCATACCCAATGACTGGCGTAGCAGCACCATAGTCAACTGCTACAAGAGTAAAGGTGATGCTCTAGATATAGAAATAATAACAGGGGTATCAAACTGCTGGATCAGGTAATGAAGGTCACAGATAGGGTCATAGCCCATCTCATTAGGGAGAGAGTCTGCTTAGATGAAATGCAATTCGGTTTTGTGCCGGGTAGAAGCACCATTGATGCCATATTCCTCATTTGACAACTGCAGGAGAAATACCTAGTCAAAGATAAATCCCTATACTTAGCTTTTGTGGACTTGGAGAAAGCCTTTGACAGGATTCCCTGATCCTTTATCTGGTGGGTGATGCAGAAACTGGAGATTGACGAATGGTTAATAAGGGCTGTACAGGCCCTTTACAGAGAGGCTGTTAGTAAGTTTAGGATTGGCAATGAGTACAGTGAAGAATTCCTGGTAGAAGTTGGCATCCACCAAGGCTCAGCCCTCAGTCCCCTTCTATTCATCATAGTCCTCCAGAGAATAACAGAGGAATTTGAGACGGGTTGTCCCTGGGAGCTCCTCTATGCTGATGACCTGGCCCTCATAGCAGAATCCCTACCAGAACTAGAGAAGAAATTTTGTGTGTGGAATCTATGTTTAGAATCAAAAAGCCTTATAGTCAATGTAGCAAAAACCAAAGTTCTAGTAAGTAGGAAGGCAAACTCACCACACACCTCTTCAGGTAGGTGGCTCTGCTCAATCTGTAGAAAAGGTGTAGGTAGAAACTCCATCAGATGTACCCAGTGTAAGCTATGGACACATAAGAGGTGCAGCAAGAAGAATTCCGGGTAGAAGTAGGGGTCCAGCAACATCAAAGGAAAATTAACCGAGAAGATAGCTTTCATGTGCGACAGATGCACAGGAGCAATAGACACCATTGATACTCAGAAAACAGATTTTCTGGCCATTTTACATGAGGGAGATTGAAATCCCTTAAGAGAAGTATGTGCAGATCATTGTCGAGATTCGTCAGAACATCTCCCATTTTTTGGAGGCACTCTTGAAATGAGTTCTCATGATCTGGCACATCTGGTGAGTGATGTGTGGTACATATTACCATCCTCATCTGTTTAATGTGTACTACTAGAGTATCGCATACAGTGTTGGAGTGTGACAAGAGTACCATGGGCATGGCATCATCACAGTTGTACATTGCCACTCCTCCATGAGACCTTTCTTGTCTATCGGTTTGTAGCACGACATATCCTGGTATGTGTACCTCGGCGTCTGACACATCCACATTTAGGTGTGTTTCTGTTAGTGACATGCATATTGCTTGATTACATGTCCCAAGGTCTCTTAGGTATTGCGGTTTTCGTTGGTGGAGTGTTATAAGGCCCCTTGATGTTCAGAGAGAGTATTGGCGTGAGTAGCAGGGAGTTGGTGGTGTCCATGGATCCGGCATGCATGGAGGTGTTTGAGGTGGACACAGGTATTGGTATGTGCCTTGCATGTCAGGTGTCTGGCAAAGCCAGGTCAGCTGTTCCACAATTTTCTGTGCAACTTCCAAAAAAGCCCGCTGCTGAGTGGCTGCCAACTGCACTGCATCAGTTGTCTGTTTCCCTCTCAGAGTTCTGCTCTTATCTTCAGCATACTTACATGGCGGTGATATCGTATTGTGAGTCTTGCTATTGCATTTTTTGTCTTGTGGTGATTTGTTCTGCCTGGCCTTCGGGTGATTAGGATGAGGGCTGTGTGCCAGGGGCTTGGGGTGAGCAAATTTGCAGCCCATCCCCTTATCTCCATACCAGCAAGTATATACATACACATATATATATATATATATATATATATATATATGTATATATATATATATCTCTTATTATAAAAGGCAGATTTTATCTGCCTCCCTTTGGGAGTTATAGAAATCTACAATATAGGATTTCTTCAATTACAATTTACCTAGCATTTATAAGAGTACAATGCATCGCGTCATGCCAGGTCCAGTTTTTAAAATTTAAACTCCAATTAAGCAAAATTTACAGAAAACTAACATTCTGGTGTGTGTGTCAAATGCTTTTCTTAGTCTGGTTTACACCACACGCAAACGCACACACACAGTGTGCAACGAATAAAATGAAAGTAAATAGCGACAGAGTGATTTGAGGAAGACTAAACTGAAAGTATTTAAACCACTACTCAAAAAATAAAAAAAACACAGCAAACAGAAACAAATAAATACATAACCATTTACTCCTCACACAATTTCTTCAATTAGAATTTACCTAAGATTTTTCAAAGTACTCCATTCACTCATGCCATAATATATTTCTTTCAATTTCACCCCCAATTAAGACAAAATTCGAGAAAACTCAATATTTTAACATATCACTCCGAAAGCATTGATGTACATGTGTGCATGCGTGAGTGTGTGTGTGTCATTCCTCACACACACGCATACACATACATATACAACTACATACAACTACATACACATACAACTACATACAAACACGTGTGTGTTTGTTATTAGTAAAAAAGGCGCCAAAACACCAAAACACAACTCACTTATCATTCCAACACATTTGCAAAGACACACGGACGGACAGAAAAGGTAAATTGATTTTTATTTTACTCTGTATATATTTTTTTATATAATATTATATATAGATATATGTATATATAATTGCAGTATGAAACAGTGTTTATGTATAAACAGACGACACTTATATATAGTTATTATAATAAGAGATTAATAAATGTATGCATCCGTTTAACCCTTTCGTTACCAAGCCGCCCAAATTTATCTATTCATATTTAAATGAGAATATCAGAGCAAATCTCTTTAGTACATTCGTGAAAAAACGTATTATACTTCGTAAACACTTCAACTACAGTTTTGTACAAAAATCGAAGTGTAATTTTAATTCCGTGAATTATGGGAGATTTTTTTCCGAAATTTGTTCCTATTGTGTTTTCAAAATTTGTAATTCTGACAAAAAATTATCCAGTAATTTTTTACTAGTTTCATCTTGTCTCTTTGTTTTCTCTCAGTGTTGATATATAGACAATTATGGTGGTTTTAGAGTTAGATCATGGCTGCTATTTTCAGCATGGTGATATCTCGTAGATACCCTAATTTATAATTTTAATATTTATATATATATATATATATATATATATGAGTGCTACTGGTAACATGGAATCCAATACAATCTGTCGCATTGTCGGGTTGTTGACGACTAAACTGGCAACCCCACCAGGCTTTCTTGGTGAGGAGGTTGTTATTGGTCACCCGGCAGGATGGAAAGTTAGACCAGTCAAAGGCCGGATGAACTTCTCAACAGTCAATGGCCATTCAACAAAACATCTGTAAATATATATATATATCCTTTTTTTTTTGTCTTATAAGCTTATTTTTAGTTTTATATACATGTTTATATTTATTGCATATCCTTTACTTTCTTATATTTATATATAATTCTTATTTACATTTGCAAATCACATATCTTACCTTTTTCTTTTTCATGAACTGCTCTGCCTCAATCTTCAGAGTGATATTTGACCACTATATAGATTGTCTGAGTGTCAGTTTGGTGTCTGGAGTGGGATAGCTTACCTCATGGGCAGGGAGAAGCTCTTTAACTTTGGTTGGTAATCTACCTAGGAGAAGGAAATCTCCGAAAGAAAACCTGAGGCCTTGGAAGTTCCTGGTTTTGTCAATTTCCATGTCACACCAACGAAAGTCTTTTTGGGCTAATAAGTAGGGTAATGCAGTGCAAGCTACACTCACTGAAAATTAACCATCTGCACAGGTACTTCCTGTACTCCAAATGTTGGTAAAATCATTGAATTGGTTGGTTGGCAGAAACCTAAAAATGCACTTGTAACTTACTCTAAAATGTCTCAAACCGATTCAGTAAATGGCTAAAAAGGTTTGGGAAGTCAGGGGAACAGGTCTAGATTGGCAGGTGTTCCAGTGTATCACTGGCTGGACCCAGTCGTCATCCTGCCACTGTGAAGCATAGGAGTGGCTGTGTGGTAAGTAGCTTGCTAACGAACCACATGGTTCCAGGTTCATTCCCACTGCATGGCACTTTGGGCAAGTGCCTTCTACTATAGCCTTGGGCTGACCAAAGCCTTGTGAGTGGATTTGGTAGACGGAAACTGAAAGAAGCCCATCGTATATATGTATATATATATCTATATATGTATATATATGTATGTGTGTGTATATGTTTGTGTCTGTGTTTCTCCCCCCAACATCGCTTAACAACCGATGCTGGTGTGTTTATGTCCCCATAACGTAGCGGTTCGGCAGAAGAGACTGATAGAATAATTACTAGGCATCATCATCATCGTTTAACGTCCGTTTTCCATGCTAGCATGCATTGGACAGTTTGACCGGGGTCTGGGAAGCCAGTAGGCTGTGCCAGGCCCAGTCTGATCTGGCAGTGTTTCTACAGCTGGATGCCCTTCCTAACGCCAACCACTCCGTGTGTGTAGTGGCTGACAAAGAATAAGTCCTGGGGGCGATTTGCTCAACCAAAGGCAGTGCTCCAGCATGGCCACAGTCCCATGACTGAAACAAGTAAAAGAGTATCCTTTGAATTTTGGTTGTTGAAATGTGCGAACACTTCTTGATGATAATTTCAACAAGTGGCCAGAAAGGCATACTGCACTTATTGCATGTGAGCTTAAGAAATATTCCCTTGATATAGTTGTGCTCTACGAAACCCATCTCTCTGGTGAGGGTCAAGTAAATGAACCTACTTATGGATATACTATCTTTTGGAGTGTAGAGAATCTGGTGTTGGGTTTGTTCTCAAGAATACATTAGTTTCCTCCATTGCAGAACTTCCGTATTAAACTGACAAAAGGTAGGTTTCTTACCTATTTCTTTACTACCCACAAGGGGCTAAACACAGAGGAGACAAACAAGGACAGACAGATGGATTAAGTCGATTATATCGACCCCAGTGTGTAACTGGTACTTAATTTATCGACCCTGAAAGGATGAAAGGCTAAGTCGACCTCGGCGGAATTTGAACTCAGAATGTAATGGCAGATGAAATACTGCTAAGCATTTCGTCCGGCGTGCTAACGTTTCTGCCAGCTTGCCGCCTTGTAGCCTTGGTAGGTTTCTTACCGTTGTCAGTATTTATACACCAACAATGTCCCATTCTGATGAAACTGGAGGATAGTTTTATGATGATCTAGCACAATTATTGAGGAAAGTACCAATTTCTGACAAGCTGGTCATATTGGGAGATTTCAATGCAAGAGTTGGAAAGGACTATGTTTCATGGCCTGTTTTAGGTCGACATGGGAGTGGAAAATGCAATAAAAATGGAGTAGCTCTTCTGATGTTTTGTACTGAAAATAATCTGGTTGTCACCAACACTCTGTTTAAGCAGATAATAAATATAAAACCACCTGGTTTCACCCAAGATCTAAGCACTGGCATCTCGTAGATTATATTCTGATCAGAAAACATGATATGAAAGACATTTCTAGTGTTCCGGCCATGAAAGGGGCAGAGAGTAGGACTGACCATCATCTAGTGTGTTGAAAAATAGATCTTTCAATAATGCCTAAAAATCGACAGTCTGGTCCTAAGGTACCCCAAAAGTTAAATATTGCAAACTTTAAATTATCAAGCAACTTGCAAAGATTCTATGATGCTATAGAAAGTATCAATCTTGACCCAAACAATCTATGGGAAGATTTCAAAACAAAAGTATTTCAGGCTGCAAGTTCATCAGTGGGATGTAAATCACATAAGTCCAGTGACTGGTTCTCAGATACATCAGCAGAAATTCATGATCTACTTTTAGAAAAACAAAATTTAGGCAATACACTTCTTTCTCAGTCCTTGAGCCCCAACTCAAATGAAATTTACAGAAAGCTGAAAAGGAAATTGAAGACTGCTCTAAGGAAAATTAAACAGGAATGGTGGAATGATAGAGCAAAAGGGGTACAAGAAGCAGCTGGTAGAAATTATATGTTTAGGAGGTATATGGCCCAAAATCTTCAATAGCTCCACTGAGAAAAGCAAATGGACATTTTCTTCTGACTGATACTGCTTCTATTCATAAGCATTGGGTAGAACATTTTTCTGCACTTTTGAATGGACCATCATCCGTTGACATGAAGACGATAGAAAAAATTGAATACCTTCCAGTTATAGAAGAGATGGCATTTGAACCAACTCTAAATGACATTTATTTAGCTGTGAATAAAGTGAATAACAGTAAGTCTCCAAGGTCTCATGGAATCTGTGCAGAAGTTTTGAAATATGGGGGTAACAACCTGTTTGAACTCTTAAATATATTAATTTGTCACTGTTGGAGAACTGAGAAAGTGCCTCAAGATGGATTGATGCCATTTTAGTCTCCTTGTATAAATTGGGGCCAAAGGATCTGTGTGGTAATTTTCGTGGAATTTTGCTGTTGTCTGTGGTTGGAAAGGTTCTTGCCCACATTTTGCTAGAACGTTTAAATACCTTTATAGTTCCAAATACAGTGCTAGTATAGACCTCGGAGCTACAATCTATATTGTATATATTAGAAGCATTAGTACCACTGTTTCTATTTCCTATGTCACCATTAATATTATTATTCTCTTTGTAGGGGTTTAAGTTAGTGTTGACAGTAATACTATAATTATTACCACCTCTTGCTAATTTTATATTCTTTCTGTTTAACCTTGATATGATGGTACACATATGCTTTGACAAGGGTGCACATAATGTCTATAGTCTTTTTCCAACTCCATCCCTTATTTTAATTATTATATTGTTGATTCTTGGTTTCTTCTTATTATAAATGAAACATGGTTTTATTATTATTATTAAAATAGTAAGAATTTTGAAAAAATACATTTACAATGCTTGGTATGTACAAAAGAATTTACCCTAAAAAAAATCTTTAACCAGCATCTGAAGGGTTTTTAGAAATTGAAAAGCAAACTAAAAAGTAACTTAAAGTTATTGCCCTTTAAGTTGTAGATCCCATACCAAAGTAGCCCCAGTTATTTATTACAGCATTACTTTCATTAAATCTGACACATTTCTGCTGGATAAGTGTATTAGTGTCCTTTGATGTAGCAATTATGTGCATTTGATATAAATTCAAATCAGCTGCACCACGTATTCATGCAAGGTAGACATTTCCATGCAGCTTTGGGTGAAGCGAACGGAGGGTTCGAGTTTAAGACAGTCCTTCTTAAAGTATATTTTAGGTGAGGGACCACAAAACCTCTGGGTACAGGAGAGTAGAGTTTGTGTTGAAGTGCAGTATAACTATAGTTCTGGTATCACTTAAACTTAGATGACCTTTTGGGATGTAGTTGAAATACCAATTACCTAAAGTATCAAAACAAGAATTTTTTAATAAATGAAAATAAGAATCTTTTCGGTTTGAGTGGCAGTTTTTTCTAGCGGTGTCATATGAAATTGTCACCCGTAATTATGACCCTAGTATCGATCTATTGCATTTCAATCTGTTTTAGGGTTAGGGTTAGGGTAAGAGCGGGGGGAAGGGTATCTTTGTTTTTCTTCACAAATGTAAATAAACCCAATCTGTTTCTTAAACGAGGGACATATTCATACGGCACAGAATGTTTTCACCTCAATAGACGTCACTGATTGGTTGAAATTACAGAAATTGAAGAAAAAAAAAACAAATATCTTACAAACTATAGAATTTTCTCAATAAAGCCAAGAGAAAAAGATGTTTTATAAACACATTCTACCAGTATACGAAGTTTAAAAGTGTTTAGTTACGTGGAAATTATTTTAAAAAACTGCCGTTCAAACCGAAAAGATCCGATTACCCTTATCAATTACTGATGGAAATATGAAAGAAGCACCCCTCCTCCACCACCAGAAATGTTAGAAATAGCAACACTCGAACATGTATGATGCTGGCTGCGTAAGCAAAGGTATCTAGTATCGGAGTCAGACACACTTTTCGAGTCGCTACTGTAATTGATAAGCACGAATGGTTAGAGGAACTTTTTGCACACTCTCAAAACTGCGGCTGATGCAGAGCAGTTACGATTCTTGTGAATAAGATCGGATACGTTCTTTGACAAATCTAAACTGGATCCCTAACTATTTTGCATAATTGGAATTTCTGATGTTCTAAACATGGAAATTCGAAGACTGATTTAGGGGGGAAAAAACTCCACCAAGAACTAAAATAAGATAGAAGAGAGAGAGATGCTATGAATTACCTATTTTGCATTCATTTATTCGTTTAGGTAATTGAAGAAAGCTAAGATAGATTTTTAATACTGTACATTATTTGCTGATCCCAATTTTACCGTAACGGGACAGCATTTTAGTCCTGTATGCAAATGTCAATTGGCTGGTTAAAAATACCGACTACAAGCCGAAATCTGCATACACCCCCCTATATAAATTTGCCGAGCCTTAACTATATTAAGGATTTCTTATATACAAATTAACAAAGGAAGGCAATGGTAAAGCTGTGCAAAGGCAACCCTGATTTAAGTCGGTGAAAATAGCTTTAAGCAGGACGTTGTCGGTTTTTACTATAACAGATCTCGGTATAAAACTGAAATCTCTGTTTGAAAGACAAAGGAATAGGATAAGTTTTATAACATTTATGCCTTTCCAGTGTGAATATGTAAGGGTGAAATGGCCCCGACCCCACTGAAAATGCTGCTGCCTAGACGATGAATGGCCATAGTTTAACAGTTCTTTTGTTCGTCTCCAGCTTTTGACGAATTTAATGTTTTACCACACGTTTTAAAAGTTGTATCTTGAAAATATAAACAAAAAACGAAACGGCTATATTTGATACTTCAAACGGAAATGGTTTATCTCGTTTCTTGAACAGTCCCATGAAAGTATGAGGCTAGGTCAGAGGGATAATGACTAAATCGTGAAAATTAATACACTAGTTAAAAATTATTTATGTGAGGAGAAAAATAGACGAAAATTCGGGGATTTAGAATTAATTCTGCCAGATTTTAATTGTACAGTTGCAATGTTGATAAGGTGAAATGTTGTATTAAGGGCATTTTATTCAACTTAAACGGAGAATTTCCTGCAAATACGCTTGATTTTGGCAGTTTTACATTTTCTAAATCACAGATGTTTGTAGATTTCATTACGATTGTAAATAAAAATAAGTATTTATAATATTCCATCTTCTTCACACAAAAGAAAAAACAATTGTTACTGCGCCCTGATCTTGCTGAACCGTGTAAATATACTGCAAAAGGAACCAATTTAGTAAAATAAAATTTTTTGTAGTAATAATTTCACTACTTATTGAGATAAACTATTACTACAAAAAATTTAGAGGGCAACCTTGATTAACTAAAATGTCAATTTAGGAATAAATCACTCAATCGCATCATCGTAAAAGTTGAAACCTATACGTATAATAAATAATAGCCATATCGATCCATTAAAATTTTCAGATATTTACTTGAAAATATATAAATTATATAAACTCTACAAAATGTGCAAACCGGTTTTGAAAAAAAAAATTGTTTATGTACATACACATACAAACACCCAGAGGCATACGCAAACATTTTATTTCACAAATGTACAAAAAAATAATACGAGATTTATTTGAAGTAAAGGCGAAAGAAAGAAATCAATTTTTAGTGACAGGTCAAACCAATTAACTCTATAACTATGGCGGGAAAACTCACTCGCTAATTTCATATACGGTCGGCGAGATGATTAAGAGTTAGGATTTTAATTTTGTTGACAAACAAAAATGAAATTGTAGCATAGTTTCAATTCTCAATAGAAGCCACTAATAAAAGGGGAAAATGCGTGAATATTATATTTCCCGTTTCTTTCTCCTTTAACAAAACAAAAAAACGAGTTTTATATCTCGAAGCAGTAGTACTCAACTATACACCTTTTTATTCTTTACGTAGATTAAAAACAAATTAGCTTCAGAGAAATTGTTTATTCAAGCTTATTAGCATCACGACCGAAATCAGAAATCGAAACTAGATTTAGATTTATTTCATGGTTTTGATTGTTGATCCCATCTACTTTTTAAAGATTAGTCCCGTTTTAAACAAGAACCCCTTTTTTTATAGATTTAATAGAACTAGTTATGAACTACAATTCTCTGAGTTTAGATTCTGTTAAACTCTATTGAGTCAATTCTTCTCTCATTATAAAAGCATTTAAGATTCATGGCTCGGAGCCTTTTCACTTTATTTTCTAATTTTATTTATTTGAGGAAGGTATGAACGTTACACATCCCCATTTATACTGTCTTATAAATAAATTTCAGGGATTCTGTACCTCAACAGAAAGTGTTCAAGAATTTAACAATTTTTTTTAATAACCACATTACAACGAATATCAAAAAAAAAAAGATCTTTATCTCTAATTCTAATAATATTTATTAATCACCATTTTTTAATGATTCTTCGTGTTGAAGCAAAATCTCGTTTCCCCTCTTACAATAAATGTCAGTGCAGCCGTCTCACTCCCTCCCTCCCTCTCTCTTCCCCCCCCCGGTACTAATAGTGATTAGTACTCTTCCTCTTCCTCCTCAACTGTTTATCCTACTCACGTTGGCTGAGAAGGCGAAAGTGAAGTTATTAAAAAACCAGCGAGAAAAACATCGCAAAGACGGTGACGGGGAGGAGGAGGAGGAAAGGGATAGTGAGAGGAAAGAGGAGGCACAAAGGGAGGGGGGGACGGATTTCAGTAGGGTGAGTAATAAACTGTGAGTGTGAGCGGGAGAGAGAAAGTGATAAAGAGTGAGTATGAGCGGGAGAGGGAAAGTGATAAAGAGTGAGTACGAAAGGGAGAGAGAAAGCGATAAACTGTGAGTATGAGCGGGAGTGTGATACAGAGAAAGAAAGTAAAGGTCGGGAAAATAAAAACGAAAATAGAGGGCTAAGAGAAAGAAAGAAAGAAAAAAAAAAAGCAAAGATTAAAAGAAAGAAAGAGGAGGCACAAAAGGAGTGGGACGGATTTTAGTGGGGTGAGTAATAAAGTGAGAGTGTGAGCGGGAGTGTGATATAGAGAGAGAAAGTAAAGGTCGGGAAAATAAAAACGAAAATAGAGTGAGGGCGAGAGAAGGAAAGAAGTGAGTGAAAGAGAAAGAGAGAGAGAGAGAGAAAGAGAAAGAGAGAGAAAGGCAAAGATTAAGAGAAAGAAAGCGTAATATAATAATAATAATAGTAATAAAAAAATCCTGTATCCCCCTCTCCCGTATTGGCACACGTGAATGGTTTATAGTGTTCTAAGGCAACTGTTTCAAGCCGTGCAGCGATAGTAACCATTCGCGATATTATTAGTAAACTGAGTGTTTCTTCCGTAGTGCCCTCACTTTAGCTCTTCGATTCCAACATGGGTAAGCAAGTTTTTTTTAAAAAGATTTTCTCATCATGTCGAAATATGCAACTTGTTACTAAATTTAAATGCTCTTATTTGCAAAGCTTTCTTTCGTTTGTTTCTTCTAGAAAAATCTGAGTTGAACTGGAAGAAAAAAAAGCCGTTTATCCTCCTAATTCGAAGCAAAAATTTGTTGGGGGTTTAATTATTTTAGGTACATGACGGCCATAAATTTTTCCAGTTGCCTGATTTTACTTCTCGTTCTCTCCGAAATAATTTCATAATTTTCTCATTTAAAAAAAATCTAATTCCTTTTTGTCTTATTTCGTTCAATATTTAAAATATTTCAGTGAAAATTCTGTCTGAATTGTGAAAAACGAATAATCTGTTGGGCGCCATTGTTCTGAATAAGGAAACCAGCAAAAAAATCATGACAAATGCTTTATTTTATTTTACCTTGATGGCTTTTCTGGGGTGAAGGAGCAAGTTTTTTCGGGAAAGGTTTGTAGATTGAAGACCGATCCTTATTATTCGATGGAAATAATACGGATTGTTTTCGTATTTTGAAAGATATAAAAAAAAGAACGACCGAGCGAGGAGCCGCCAAATCGCTGCCTTTTTATAAATGGGAGATAAGCGCGCTAAACTTGAAATTTATCGTATGCCTCGATTTATTTTTAGGAAACTTGCTTATTTCTATAACTTATAAACCGATTTCCTCACACAAGAAAATCGAATAGAATTATCAAAACTAAAAAAATTAGATTTTTTCAATGATAATTTTTCCATCATGAAAATTATCCATGCCATTTTTTTTTTAAATCTGCAATTTTGGTTACTAATTTGAAGGGTTTAGAATTATGGATAAAAATTCTTTCAATGGCTAAACAATTTCATTACGATCGATTTATTTTCCCCTTTATTCATTTATTCAATCAAAATTAGTTTTAGTTTTGGTGTTTTTCAGGAAAATCTTTCTGTGCAGAAGATAAACCTGAACTAAACATGGCTACTTTGCTACGCAGCCATGTTAAAACAAACAATTCTCACTTAATTATTAGAAATTCATCTCCATTTTCTAGTTTTATGGGGTTCTTTTCCTGGTAGAAGTACTCCAGATGAAATTATCTAGACATTTTCTTTGTGAATTAATTTCCCTGCTTTCAGCGAAAAATCGTAAATGTTACTTAAAACTGAAGCTTTGGCGTGCTTCCGCTTCTATCTCAAGTAATTTCCCCCCTAATATGGCAATTGTGCTGGGAGCAATCAGCTCGGCTTTTGTCACGACGTTGATGAAGAAAGGAAGAAGAGCAAATTAGAAAATGCAGGGCAAAATAACCGGCGATAGTAAAGAAGGCGCACACCAAGGGTTTATATAGGGTTGGTGCCATTGTTAGGCTTAGAACGGGTGGTGTGCGTATTCTTTACCTCCGCCAAAAAACCAATCTTAATTATCCCAAGGAAGGTGAATAAAAATGCAGAAAAAGAGCGGTTCTGCTTCTTATAGCGACGGCCTTGTTTGGAATGTGGGTGCCGAGCAGGTTATGGAAGGGCCGCACCGCATCTCGTTCACTAATTATCTATCAGGAGATGAATACTTTTTTTTTTTTTTTTTTTGATCTTTTCTTAATCTTTTCAGCTCCGGATGTCATTGAAAAGATTCCACTTAGATCTGTGTGTGCCTGCCTTTATTATAAATAATTCATTTTATGATAAAGCTTGTTTGTGGCGGATAAGATGAAGGGGTTTTTGTTTAGCCGCAGACATTTTTCTCATCCCGTCTCGGTCCTACTTAAGGAGCGTAGCCCCGATTCTGTCCCAAACCACAATACACCTTGGATCCACTTAACTTATGTATCGTTAATGTGCAGTTTTTGGGAAATTTGGCTGCTCTTTCCAGCAGTTTAAGCGATCACTTGTCGCGGATAAGATGAAGGGGTTTTTGTTTAGCCGCAGGCATTTTCTCGTCCCGTTTCGGTCCTACTTCAGGAGAGAGTAAGCCACAATACACCTTGGGATCCATTTATCTAATGTGCAGTTTTTTTAAAAATTTGGCTGCTCTTTCCAGCAGTTTAAGCGATCCCAGCGTATCTATCCATCATTGGCCCGTGGCTAGACGGTATTTTTGCAAGACCGAAATTAGCAATTTGAAGAATTTTGAGTGCCCTACTGGTGATGGCATCGCCAAAGTTCCAATCGAAGCATGTCCCAGATTATCCTGGGACGTCCGAGGATTTCAGTGGGGCGTGCGGATAATTTATAGAACACAAATTCGAAAGATTGGAATTATTTTTTTGGTAGTAACAGTGATTATTTTTCCTGTTTGCAAAGACGGTGGCGCTGAGAAGCAAAAGCGATTCAGACGACTATCCATTTCCATCAACTTGTGGCATGGTGCCAGAGCTAAAAAAAATCATTTTTAGACTTACACGTATGTACGGTACTGGTAAATGTATTTATTGCCAGCAGAATGTTAGGCACTGCTTGAGAACAGTGGTCCCGGTGCGCGCACTCGCGCTAGTTAGTCATGACTAGTCGATCCTTTGTGTTTTTGTGTTATTTACTTTGTATTTTTGTTTTATTTAGTTTGTTTAACAAAAATTATTTTCTTTGTTTAAAAAAAATTACATATTTTGAATATGAGGGTACGACTAGCGAACATTGGGCCCGGTGCGCGCAGTCGCGCATCCGCGCTAGCTAGTCGTGACTAGTCGATCCTACAACGACTTACCTAGCAAAGTAAATAAAACAAAATAAATAAATTTTTTTACACAAAGTAAATAATTTTTGTTAAACAAATGGCGGTGCTCCAGCATGGCCACAGCTTGTGAGTTGGAACTAAATAAAAAAAAAGTAAATCATAAAGTAAATAATTTTTTTAAAGAAAGTAAATAACACAAAGTAAGGGATCGACTAGTCATGACTAGCTAGCGCGAGTGCGCACACCGGGACCACTGTTCTCGAGTAAGTACCCAATGCTACATATTTCATGTGTTGACTATGAGAGACCAACTAATAAACTTTACGTACAGTTTGGTGCAGTCCGAAGTGGGGGGGGGTGCCATTTGTTGCCCTCGGACACAATCGATCCTCTTCCTCCAGTTTAGGATGAATGAAACGCGAGATGTGCGCGTAGCTAGTCACGTGATGGTGACGCTGACGCCAACCGATGGCCACCACGCCGAAGCATCATCATCAGTCTGCGGAATGGAATTTTTCGGCATTTTGCGAAATTGGAATTTGTCTTCGTCGTGTTTTCATGAAGGGCTTTCCACATTAAAAACAACATCCGCCGTTGAGATCATCAGTTTAAGGCGACTGGCAGCTTATTTTTGGACTGGTCTGTTGAGAATCATCATCATCATCATCATTTAACGTCCGTCTTCCATGCTAGCATGAGTTGGACGGTTCGACCAGGGATCTGGGAAGGCTGCACCAGGCTCCAGTCTGATTTGGCAGTGTTTCTACAGTCAGGCATACTTCAATAAAATTCATAGGGCAGGCCATCTAGCCCTGGCGACTTGTCCCCCAGAGCACTCAGCCAGCACCTCCTTAGCTGTGATTGGCCCTTCACAGCATTCCACCTCCTGTGCCAAGAGTCGAGGCCCTCCAGCAAGGAAGTCCCTTAGGGACTCCCCGCAATCCGGTGCATCGCTTTCCCCAAAAAAGCCGGCATCAGTTTAAGGCGACTGGCAGCTTATTTGGACGCAAAACGTTCCAGCAAGCCATCGATTTAGTGACTGGTCTGTTGAGAATCATCATCATCATCATCATTTAACGTCCGTTTTCCGTGCTAGCATGGGTTGGACGGTTCGACCAGGGTCTGGGAAGCCAGGAAGCTGCACCAGGACCCAGTCTGATCTGGCAGTGTTTCTACAGTTGGATGCCCTTCCTAACGCCAACCACTCCGTGAATATAAGGGACCTCTACGTAAAGGAGGAGCTCAGACAAAAACAATAAAGTGAAAAGAATTTGCGTTTTACTTGTATTTGCCTTAAATAATCGTAAATAATAATTTAATGTAAATAAAATATACACCATTTTGTGAGAGGCAAACATTGTTTAATAATAATAATAAAAGCGGAGGTTTTAAAGTGACGTACATAGAAAATTAAGGTTTTGAAAACCTCAAGGACATGTTTTCAAAATTTTGATTTTTCCTCCTCTCCACCCCTCTGGCAAATAAAAATAGGGGTGGTGGAAATAAAACTGTTGAAAACGTGATTCGTCGTTTAGCTGCTGTTTCTAGCATGTCGTTTTCTGCTTAGATTTTTTTTCTCCAGATCATAATCTCCGTATTTCGCCAAATAAAGAGTGGAGAATTGGGTTTTTTCTGTGTTTTTATTTTCCAGATTCGGTATCTCCGCTGTCGAAAAGATGTTTCTATAGGACCCCCCCCCTAGCCCATAGAAAATAAACCGGAAGGGGTGTGTGATCCATGTCCCTTTACCTCCGCCAATAATTGTTATAAAGTTTAATAAGGGGCTCAAATTTCACCCCCCTCCCTCAATTTAAATTTTGAACTTTTCGTCCATTTATTTATTTATTTGTCCGTTTATTCATAAAATGTATTTGTCAAGTAAATGTGGCGGTCATGGGAAGACGATGTTACTGTTTTAATCCCAAGAAAGACATATCGGTTAATAAATATAAAGACCTTCACCCGGGAACCCCCCAAAAAATTAACCAACCTGGAGTTGTTAACGAGTGTATGGAAATCGAATATGTGAGGTGGGGGGAGGGCACTTCCGGAAAATTCACAAGATCCGATTTATCCGTCATGACTTGGGGTAAAATGGATATATATTGATTTTATTTTTTTTAACAGGATCCCAACTTTTTTGGTTATAGAGAATCCGACTCTGAAAAGAAATTTTTTTTTTTTTCCAATTTTTCAATTTTTCATGCTCCAGCATGGCCGCAGTCAAATGACTGAAACAAGTAAAAGAGTATATATAATATGCGTTCAAGCAGGCTATCCACATGCTAGAAATAATAGCCAAATCTCAAAACTTCGATGACATAATGTAATCAAACCTTTTTGCAGAGTAATTTCCCGTAGTGAATGACGGAGTAATTCATGTGAAATAAAAAAATTTTTTTTTTTTTTTTTTTTTTTTTTTTAATCCACCATCAATATATGTGGGGAAAATACGGAGATTAAGAATACGATAAAAATAAACACAAACTCAAATTCTAATTTCAAATTTTTTTATGAAAAACTCCGGCCCAAAATACCCCAGCCACCCCGCTGTCTAAATGTGAAAAATGAACGGTTGTTTTGAAAGTTTAAAAAAAAAATCCTTTAATTTCTCATATTACTGCGGGAAATTACTCTGAAAGAAATCTTTGCAGAAAAAGGTGAGTAGATTGATTATATTATGTCATCGCAGTTTTATGAGATTTGGCTAGCGTGTGAATAGCCTGCTTGAAGGCCTAATTTTGCAAACTAATTTTTGGTAATTTTTCATTGTAACACCCGAACGATTTTCACTAAGAAAAAAAGAAAAAAAACTCGGATTTTTCGCCTGGAATCAAGTACCTTGACTTTAATATGTTGCAAATCTCTTGTTTTGATTCGGGAAGAGGGGGACCCCAGGCCCCAGATTCGTTGGATTTTTTTCGTTGAATGAATTCCTGTGACATCCTAATATGCTGCAAAACCCTTTTTGGGGTCCGAAAAACGGAGTGAGGTGGGAACCTCGGAAATTTCCCCACCATCGCCACCACCATTGATCTTGTTATGGTTAGGGAAATCCGTCTCGGATTCTTTTTTTTTTTTTTTTTTTTTTTTTTCCCACTTAGTGAAAGTCGTGCTGGTAGGGGCAGGTGAAATTTCCGAGACTTCCCCCTCACCGCACTGCGTTTTTCGGACCCAAAAAGGGTTTTGTAGCACATTAGGATGTCATAGGAATTCATTCAGTGGGGGGGGGGTTCAAATGCCCCCCTTCCCGAACCAGAATAAGCATATTAAAGAGGTCAGGGTACTTGATTCCACACAAAAAATTCCAGGGTCCCCCCCCCCCCGTCGACACAATCCCCTCCTTTTTTCGGGCTGCACCCCCCCCCCTTTTCTCCCAAATTTGTTTATTTAAAAATTATTTTTGCCAGTAGTCTATACCTTGGCAATCCTTTCAGTAGGGGAGATTTAAAAAAGTAAATGCAAATTAATGGGGAAATAACAAGAGGAGATAGATAAGTTAACCTGCTGTTAAGCATAGTCATTGGATATAGCAACCAAAAAGTGTACAAGTGCCTTTCTTAAAAGTTGCTAGATCTTGTTTGTAAGGAGCTAGTGACTAAAGATGGAAACATATCACCTGTATCAAAGCATAAAAAGCAATCTAAACACTCTTAAATCATCAGAACACCTGAATTTATCCAGCAAGTTCAACAGACCATTGATTGCAATCCTAGAAAGTCCATGAGGTCAATTGCAAAAGATCTCCATGTGTTACAAGGAGCGGTTAAAAATGTTGTCCATGGAGGCATATGATATGTCTTATATGATGAGGAAAGGTCAATTTGTCAGAAAAAGCAAAAGATAATCAGATCTAAAATGCTCTTAAACAAACTGAAAATCCAGCAGAAGATTTGATTTGGGTTTTCTCAAATGAGAAAAACTTCAACCAAGAAGAGAAAGTTAACAGGAAAAATGACAGTTGGTTCTTTGCAGACCCTTCTGAAGTTCCAAGTGTTAGGCATACAAAGTTTCCTGCAACTGTATTGGATTTAGGGGTTGTCATCAATGAAGGACATGTGATGCCTCCTTACTTCTGTCCACGAGGCCTTAGAGTTAACTCTGCTACCTACATCGAGGTCCCGGAAATGATTGTAAGCTTTGGATAGACAGTGTATGCAATGGAAGGCCATGTGTATTTCAGTAAGATTCTGCACTATCACACATGGCTCTAGTAACACAGGAATAGATGGATGAAAATTTTCATGATCACATAACCCCTAACATTTGGCCTCCTAATTCCCAGATCTCAGTCCATTGGACTAATACATGTAGAGTGTTGTTGAGAGAGAGAGGTCAATGAACACATCCATAACACCAGATTCTTTGGAAGCTACCATAGTCAGAGTAATGTCTAAAATGAACCAGGGCCACTTGATTCAAGCATGTAGATTATTTAGATCACATATAGAAGCACTTGTTGAAGCTGAAGGTGGTTTTATTGAACAACATAGAAAAAAAGGTTTATGTTTGTTTTTTTTATGAACATAAATCTGTCCTCATATCTTACACACCCTGTGTATATTTTACACACACATTCTTAAGAGAGACATTTTTTCACTTTTGGGTTGCTGTATCCAGTGTTTATGTTGTTTAACAGTAGGCTTGTTTATGTCCCTTTACTTGTTATCTTACCAATAATTTTTATTTACTTTTTTGACATCCCTAAACTGAACAATTTATTTAAAAAAATTTTTTTTGTGATTGCGATAAATTATGTTAAATTTTTTTTTTCTTGCATTTCTAGGTCGTCTTCCTGCAGCGGCAGCCAAAGGCCGTAAGAAAAAGAAGCCGAAGGATGTTAATAGGCCCAAACGGACTACATCTGCTTACTTTTATTATATGGCACATTGCAGAGAGCAGGCTAATAAATCAGGCACAACCATTCCTAAAGTAAGTTGGATACTATAGATACTATGCTTTAAGACTCTTCAACTGTGAGTTGGACTGGTGCAGTTATTAATTAGGCTTGTTTGGAATGTGGTATTGAATTTTTCTTTGTTGTAACGAGTTATTTTGTTAGGTTTCAGATTTTACCAAAGAATGCTCAGAAAAATGGAAGGCTCTAACTGCTGTACAGAAAAAGCCCTTTGATGAGAAAGCTGCCAAGGATAAAGCCAGATACGTTAAAGAGGTAAGATATACTAAGCATGTTTAATGAAAGTCAGTGTATGTAAAAAGTAGGCTCGATGTATCACAGAGGTCTATATTTACTGTTTTATTTCTTTCATATCTATAGATGTCAGATTATAAACAGAAAAATTCAGGTGATCCAAATAAACCAAAGAGACCACAGTCTTCATATTTCCTGTTCTTAAATGACTTCAGAGTGAAAATGAATGGGAAGGGTATTGATCACAAAGAGATACTCAGATTAGGTTTGTAATATTTTGGTTTTTTTATTTGAGATTTCTTTGTAATTTCTATGATTGTGATGAACTAAATAAAGCATTATCCGTTATGCATCTAGTTTTTGAAATATATATATATACCAATTAAGGACTGAACACGAAAAGTGGACAGTCAACATGCTAGATATAGACGTCAAATCGCCATTCACCACAAAAGGTTATGTTCTCAGATTTGACGTCTATATCTAGCATGTTGACTGTCCACTTTTCGTGTTCAGTCCTTAATTGGTATATATAAATATTTTAATCTTCGGATTCTTTTTTAATATGCTAGACCACTGGTCTTAATTGATAAATATCAATTTCTACCCTTAATTAATTTTATATATATATATATATTGCATGTTTATTTTAGCTGGAGAAGAGTGGAGAAAGATGACAGATGATGTTAAGAAACCGTATGAGAAGAGAAATCGAGAAGAAAAGAAGAAATACGATGTAGCAATTGCTGAATACAAAAAGGTAACATTAGCTTGATTGTCCCTTTAGCTAAAAATCCCCCAAAAAGAAATTTGTATTGAAAGATGATTTTTGATGAAAGAAAACGTCAGTTTAAGCTTTTTTTAAAATTTTTTGTTGCTTATAGAGAAGTGGTGAACAAATTAAAGGTGCTCCTTCAGTCAAGAAAGCGAAGGTCGTTGTAGAGGAGGAGGAAGAGGATGATGAGGAGGAGGCTGATGATGATGAAGAGGAAGCCGAAGAAGAAGAGGAAGAGGCTGATGAAGAAGAGGAGGAAGAAGATGAAGATGATGACGAAGAGGATGAATAGGTGGAGAAATTAAAAATTATATTGGACATTCATCCAGTAATTCTGACAAATGACTTGAAATCATTTGTAGAATGTAGAGAAGAGAGGTGATTTCGCTCAGATTTATTTTTCTCTCCATCACTGCCATTGTCTTATACCCAACTTGATGTGTCTCGTCACAAAAAAAAAAAAAAGATCTAAATGTTAAATTTAAACCACAACTTCTTTTTCTTTCTTTATGATTTCTGTGGTTTATAATATCATTTGACATCAGACATTTCATTTTTGTTCTGTAAATGTTTTCATTATTCACATTCCTCTTGAAATTAGATTACAGATTATTTTATATTCAGATGATAGAAGTGTGCCTTACTCTCAGCGTGCACTTAAGAGAATTCAATGCAATTTAACATAGTGTAAAATAATTGAAATTTGTTGTTTTGTAGAGGGTGGGGGTGTAAATTCTTTATAAACTGAATTCTTATTGGACAATCCTGCTGCTTCACCAGTGGCATTGTTTTGTCTCCATTGTGGTTGGCAGGGTTGTGACTTCAAATGATTATTTTCTTCACGTCACTTGACAGCTTATAACTGTTTTTTTCTCTTGCCATTTAACTATGTGTTTCATCAGGTTTATTCACAGAATATACAGTTTTGTAACTTTAAAAACAGGCTAAATTTTAGCTATTAGTGCCTTGTTTATAAAATTAATGAAGATATTTTGTTTTACAATTTCTGGTTACTTCAGTATATCACTTTGACCACTTCAGTGTTCCTATTTCATATTGTAAAATTAAGAATTTTTCTTCATATATTTTTAAAATTGGTTTCCATATGACCTTTAAAATGTTGTTTTCCCTTAAAATAGTCTCCTGTTGAACTATCACACAAAAACAAAAAAAAATTGATTAGGTAAACAGTTTATCCCCCTTTTCCATTCAAGAACATGATCTCTTTCCTATTATTATACCCTGAAGGCTTGCTCAACTTGCAAGGATTAGTTGTGTCTTAGGAACAATTTAAGATGTAATTATTCTATTTAAACTGAAATAAAATATTTAAAAAAAAAATTCCTCTTGCTATATGTTTGACTAGCTTAGAAGCTGCCCGATAGGGTGGCTTTTAAACTAGATCCTGTTGTGGACTCTTCATTAGGCCTCGGGTCCAACATTGACATTTCATGCATTGTGTACATGTTAGATTTCTCAACCAATGAACAATTTTCATCAAAGCAATGATATAATTTGTCGACTTGGAACTTATACAAAGCTGCGTGGTAAACAACATTGTGCTGATCCCTGAATGGGGAGATTAAAAATGTTGTTTGTCATGCAGTTTTGCAATAAGTTCCAAGTCAACAAATTATATCATTGTTTTGAGGAAAATTGTTTCTTTGCTGGAAAAATATTGTTCAAGTTTAATAAAATTTAATACGTACTCAATGCATGAAGTGTCATTGTTAGGCGCAAGGCCCAGTGAAGAGCCCTCCACAGGAGCTGGCTTAAAAGCTACCCGATAGCATCTGGCAGTGCTATAGGAATGTATTACCTGTTCGAGAAAAATTGTCCAAACACAGCATTCCAGTGTCCCCGGCATGCCCAAGGTGTGGGAAGGACCGAGAAACCATCCTGCACGTCCTTGTACAGTGTCTGGAGATTTTGGGTTTGATAATTTACGTCGAGCACATGTCGCATCTGGGAAGAGTACAGCTGTCAGCTGAGTCTGTGATGAAGACTGTACTGCCAACTGGACTTTCGAAGGAAGGTGAGGCATGTTTTCTTTGTACGGTCACTGTTATGAAAGAGTGTTTGGAGGAGCAGAATTAAAGGAGTCGCAACAGGGACCTTTGTCTCTGGCCCTGGCTTACTGTATTTCTTTAGATATCATCTGAAGAGCAAGATAGGGCTAGAGGGAATATATCTGTTGTGAAGCATATATGAGAATAGATGGAAGGATGCCCCTGACAAAGAAAACAATAACTACACAAGCGGACACACAGGAAAAAATTCCCCATTCCACTCCCGAATTGAAACCCTCAACAACAAAAAGAAAAATAAATTAAATACATTGAAAAAAAAGACAGGTAATAACTAGTATTTTTGCTAGTCACTGAGGTGTGTTTGTGTAGAAATGAATACAAGAGATGCCAGCCAATATTCAGATGGCAAAAATAATCGATGAAGAATTATGAGTTGATAAAGAGATACCCGAATGATATATTGGATGTAACAAAAGAAGTGGTCCGGTAAAAAGTTGAGCTTAACCCAGAGAGAAGGGGGGGGAGGCTGCCAAATTAGTGCAGCCACTCCCTAAACGTAAATTTATTTCTCCTAGTCGTCAGGGAGGCGAGGGCATAGTGGTTTTATTCAGAAAAGGCTTGGATGTACAGGTAAGTACTGTCTTTCTGGACTCAGGAGGAGGTAGGCTGGTCGTCCTAGATGTGACACATGTAAGTAAGCAATCGTTCAGGTTGGGAGCTGTCTATGCTCTTAAGGAGTAGACAAGCTGGGGGGTTTTTTTTTTTTTTTTTGAGACCTGGAGAATTTCTTGGTGACGTCTAAGAATCTAGTTTTAATAGGAGACTTTAACACTATTCTCGACACGGGTGGATAGTGTTGGCTCGGCAAATAGAAGAGGAAGTCCTGAGCTCAAAAGGCTATAACTTAGTAGACCGTTACAGGCTGGATGAACCGGTCATTCCACAGTGGATGTGGACTAAAAACGATGGTTCACACAGGTCTTATCTAGATAGAATGTTCATTAGAGATAAGGATGCTTTTAGTTGTCCATGCTTCTGTTGCGTCCTTTACATGGGTCACAAATTTGTAAGGTGTATGTTTGTCTAAGGCAGATTTCTCAGAGATGGAGAAGGTGCTAAACAAAGAGACCAATAATGCAAAACAAGTCGTCATCATTTAACGTCTGCTTTCCATGCTAGCATGTGTTGGATGGTTTGACTGTGGGCTGGCGAACCAGATGCACCAGGCTCCAGTCTGATCTGGCAGTGTTTCTACAGCTGGATGCTCTTCCTAACGCCAACCACTCTGTGAGTGTAAGTGGGTGCTTCTTACAGGCCAGTCAGGTGGTACTGACAACGACCTCGCTTGAATTTTTTTTTTTTTTTTCGTAAGCAAGAATATGGTAAAGCTAGAGGTGATGATGGTTGAATTAAGTACAGAAATCTCATAAGAAAGAACAGAAATGATATGAAGTTGCTCCCTCTGAAGGAAATTGTGCATAACAGCTGCGGAAACAGTGGTTTATAAAACGTACACAACCTAATAAGAATTGTATCTTGTAATAGTGACATAATTGAAAGGTGACCGGCACCTATTTTAAATAAAATTGTGTATGTTGGACATGGTAGGAACACAGTTTGCCAACGAGAACACAACGATAGAAATATCAACAAGAACACTAAAAAACGAAGAAAAAATCACTTTATTACCAACGTATTTGGGTAGAACAGCAAAAATTACTAAAGAAGAAATACCAGCAGGATACGATGTAATTTGGATAGCAGTAGCTATAACTTATGACATGGAGGAATAAGTGTCTGTTTTACAGATGAAGAAGAAAGAGGCCAAGAATTGGAAGGGGAAGACCCTTGAGGTCATGGTCCAAGTCACCCCAGAAGTATTAGAAGGGCGTAGGCCATGCTGCTTTAACTGCGGCGAAAAGGGCCACATCCACTCTGAATGCTAGCCTAAAGAAAAAAGAGTGAAGCTCCTCCCCAAAAAGAACTGCTAGAGACAGGAGAAAAAAGACACAAGAACTGAAAAGACAAGGTAAGACCCAGGAAAAGCACAAAACGCAGAGGAAGAATTGGAATTTACCATGGTTAAAGCCCAAAAGAGGAAAAAGGCCCAAGCCCCAGACTCCTCTCCCCATATAAAGAAAACAAATATGCCAATGACAGATACACACGAAAAATCTCCACACCATCCCATTGTTAAAACCCACTACCAAACCCCACCCCAAGGTGCAAGAATAAATTGTGTCCTTTAATGAAAAAATGTACTATCAAGAGTGATTAGAGCTCGTTACAAAGCTCGGGTTTATAAAAAGAATAGGGACATGCCACCTCACATTCAAATTGCAAGGATGGAGGTGGGATTGAACTAAAAGGAAGGTATCCTGATGACTTATGTCAAGAGATAGCTGG
Source organism: Octopus sinensis (assembly GCF_006345805.1). NCBI lineage: Eukaryota > Metazoa > Mollusca > Cephalopoda > Octopoda > Octopodidae > Octopus > Octopus sinensis. Next base: position 9,472,515 of record NC_043002.1, read on the forward strand.
TAGAACCTTTATGCTCAGTCCAGTGGCTACACCGTAAAAGAAAAGGGATGGAGAGGAAGCTGAATTCTCGCAGCCCCACCCCAAACTTAAAATGTAAGTAAGTATGCTTTACTATGGAGATTAAGCTAGTGTGTTATTTCTTTATTGCCCACAAGGGGCTAAACATAGAGGGGGCAGACAAAGGGATTAAGCCGATTACATCGACCCCAGTGCGTAACTGGTACTTAATTTGTCGACCTCGGTGGGATTTGAACTCAGAACGTAACGGCAGACAAAATACCTATTTCTTTACTATCCACAAGGGGCTAAACACAAAGGACAGACAGACGGATTAAGTCGATTATATCGATCCCTGTGCGTAACTGGTACTTAATTTATCGCCCCCAAAAGGATGAAAGGCAAAGTCGACCTCGGCGGAATTTGAACTCGGAACGTAACAGCAGACGAAATACCTATTTCTTTACTACCCACAAGGGGCTAAACACAGAGAGGCGGATTAAGTCGATTATATCGACCCCAGTGTGTAACTGGTACTTAATTTATCGACCCTGAAAGAATGAAAGGCAAAGTAGACCTTGGCGGAATTTGAACTCAGAACGTAACGGCAGAGGAAATACTGCTAAGCATTTCGCCCAGCGTGCTAACGTTTCTGCCAGCTCACCACCTTAGATTAAGCTAGTGTCTGTAAATGCACATGGTCGGGGTCGAAATGGAAACAAACTTGTCTCCTGGAGGACCTTAGGTCACTAGATATAGAAGTTTGAGTTGTGACTGAGTCCAAGCGGAATGGGACACAATTGTTCTCACCTCTTCTAAATGGCTACGAGAAATTTATTTCTCCTAGTTGTGGGGTGGGGGTCGTAGTGGTTTTATTCAGGAAAAACATGGACGTGCAGGTTTTTACAGTCTTTCTGGACCCAGAAGGTAGATTGGTCATTTTAGATGTGACACACGTAAGTAAACAGTCCTTCAGGTTGGTAGCTGTCTAAGCAGATAATGCGTATAGACAGGCAGGCTATTTCTGGGACCTGGAGAACTGCTTAGTGATGTCAAAAACTCTAGTTGTACTAGGAGACTTTAACACTATTCTCGACGCACTGGTAGGTAGTACTGGCTACTAGAAGGCTATAACTAGTAGACTGATACAGACTGGACGAACCACTCGTTCTACAGTGGGCTTAGACTAATAACAACGGTTTCCTCATCTTATATACATAGGATATTCATTAGGGATAGAGATAGGAATATGTTTAGTTGTCCATGCCTTTGTTGTGTCCACTACATGTATCAAAGTTTGTGACATGAGAGGTGTACCTGGATAAGTGTCACAGGCACGGGACCAGCATACTGGAAGATGAACAAGTCTATTTTGACTTGTAAAACATTCCGTGCAGAGGGCATTAACCGGGGCCATTATTAATAACAGGTGGTGGTGTGCCCTCAAGCGAGCCATTCGTTCTGAGGCTATTAGATTTAGTAAACAGCTAAGTCAAGATAAAATTAGAATAGAAGGGAACTTAATTAAGGAATTAGATGAGGCCATGGAATCTGGATTTGCATCCAGAATGATGGTGGTGAAAGTGGCCTTTTTTTCCCATCATCTCAAAGCCAAACACGAAGGGTGTAGAGTCAGAGCTAAACTGCATGCGGTGGGGAGTATTAACGGTAGAAGTAGAGGGTATTAATGTTGCCGGATGTGTATGTCGTGTGAAGAGATGGAGAGGCAGAGAAGCCTCTATTAAGTCTTTAACAGACGAACATGGGTGTAAAATGGAAGTACAGGAAGAGATGTAAAAAGCTTTTCACCAGCATTTTGCCTGGTTGTTCAGGGAGAGTGGCTGGCTGGACAGTGGTGAGTTCCTAAAGGACTTCCTTGCCGGTAGGCCGTGACTCTCGGCAAAGTATGGTGGAATGCTGTGAAGGGCTGATTTACAGCTACAGAGGTTGAAGAGGTGCTGGTTGAGTGCGCCAGGAACAAGTTGCTGGGGATAAATGGTCTACCCTATGAATTTTATTGCAGCATGCTGGACCTGTTCGGGCACTTACTGCCCTGCGTCTACACAAATTGGTAGCAGAATGGGAGGATTCCCAGCTCTGTGAGTCAGGGAGTGGTGATGCCAATCAGAAAAGAACCAAGCAAGGCAGACCATATTAGTAATTTTAGGCCCATAATTCTACTTAATGTAGAGTTGAAGATTTTGGTCAAGGTGCTAGTTAAGAAGTTGGTGTGTGTTGTAGAGAAACTTGTTTGGAGGGTGCAGACATGCACAATCCAGGACAAATTCTATCTCCTGCGCTACACCTTAGAGAGGGTGGGTAAGTTATCCAGTAAAGGTGGGGCACTAGTCCATTTAGACCAGAGTAAAGCTTTTGATAGGGTAGACCACCAGTGCCTGGCGGTGGTCCTCGAGGCAGCTGGGCTAGGCCCGGACTTCCTTGGTTGGATCACTGCCGTTTATGGTGGCATTAAATCCACACTCCAAATAAACAGTTACCTGTTGGTGCTGTTTAAGATCAAGTGCTTGGTTCGTTAAGGGTGCCCCCTGTCTCCACTTCTGTATTTACTGGCACTTGAGCCATGTTGCGGAAGCTGGAGAGTTTGTGGGGGCATCCCCAATGAAATGGGATGTTGTAAATCTGTTTCTGCATATGTAGATGGCGTTACCATCACTGTGTCTGATGAAGCTCAGCTACCCTGTGTAGAGGATGCAATGAAAGGATACGAGGCGGTGGCAGGGGCAAAAATTAACAAGTTCAAGTCCATTGGCTTGTGGCTCGGCACCTGGAGTGACAAGACAATAACGTCCAGTGTTGTGGGGCACTGGCCAGAGGTCCTGTTAAGTTTTTTGGAGTCTGGTTTGGACCGGATTCCCAGATGGAGAAGAATTGGAGTGAGGTGGCAGATTGGGTGGAGGCCCTTATCCAGACCTGGTCTGGAAGGGTGCTATCCCTGAAAAGGGAGGGTTGAGATGGTGCAGGGGTATATTGCATCTGTTATCACCTACCGTCTGACCGTTGTCCCTTGCTCTGATTCGTGGCTAAGCAAGTTGTCATAACTTCTCTTCTGCTTTTTGTGGAGGGGAGGAAAACTGTTTGTGAGGTGCTGTTTGCTGCCAAGAACCGCTAAAAGGTGGGTTAGAGATGCCACGACTAATGATACGCAGGCATGTGCTGAGGCTAGGACACCTCTGGCTCTGTCTGGATGGTGACCAAGTGTGGAATTTGCTGGTGTAAAGATTCTGACCGTGACTGGTATTCTTGGAGGAACTCAAACCCAACTTCATTAAAGGATGTAACATGACTGAATGGGGAAAAGGAGTGCCGATGGGCACTCGTGCTAATCCATGGGGTGGGCAGGGCCAGCAGTGAGGGTACTACTTCGGTATTCTGTAGAGGGCTCATGGAGTTTAAGAGGGATGACATCCTGGGAGAGGGTCTGGGGTTTAATGAGGGCCAGCTAGCCAACCTGTTTCAAAGAACTTTTGGGCCAAGGTACCTGGATAGCTACCAGAAGTCCCTGACCCAGGAGTGCTGTGGAAGTGCATTGCCTGTTCATGAGAAAATGTCTAGGCATAGATTGTCTGTGCCACAAGCATGCCCAGGTTGTATGCAGGACGATGAAGCTGTTCTGCATGCCTTTGTGCAGTGCCCAGGGCTTTTGGGCTTGATAACTTATGTTGAGCATGCGATGTTGCATCTGGGAAGAGTGCAGCTGTCTGCTGAGTCCATGATCGAGATTGTGCTGCCGCCCGGACTCTCAGGGTGGGGCATGTTTTTTGTGCAGTGTTGAAGGATTGTGTGTGGAGGGCTGGAATGAAGGGTGTCACGATGGAAATTTTCATCTCTTGGCCTGGGGTGCTGTATTGCTTTGGATATCATCTGAGGAGTGGGATGTGGCTGGAGAGGAGACGCCTGTTGTGAGGTGTATTTGTGAAAAGATGGAAGGATGTGGCAAGGAAGTTGGGTATGAATGACCCTACTTAATCTCATCCATGGTAGAAAAGTACGGTGTAGCCGTTGGGCTTCATGGCTAAGGGAAAACTTGTAAATTTTTAAAATATAACATTAATCATCATATTTTTAAAACCACTTTAAAAAGAACTCATAAACGCACCTTTTGTTTGTAATGTCCTGTGTTGTCCCATCATAATAAAGAATCACCTCTTATGTAGATTTTATGAACAAGTGTCAAAAACTCAAAACATCGAATCCTGAGATTCCTGAGAGATGTTGACACTGAACGAACTGGGTGTTTTCACATCTTTTTACCATAAATGAGATTTTTTTCTCCATGGTAACTGCATTGTATTTGCTTTTAGCAGTTGAAATATGTGACAAAGTTGCTTCAACAAACCTTCGAACATTAGGCCTCACTGAGGCAATGACTAAACGACTGAGACCTTTGGAAATATGCTGTGTGTGAGAAGACCCAGTAGGACAAGTGAGGCCATCCCATGGCCTTTGCCAGGGATGTAGCCAGTCCACTTATGCATGCCTTTCCTTCTTTGGACACGCAAAGACCTGTTGAGACAAGTGAAGTCAAAATTGAATTCGAAATCGAACCTCATCCGACGACTGGCACCCATGCCAACCTCTTTTCATTGGACACTAAACTCTACTTGCGAAGACCTGTTGGGGCAAGTGAAATTGGAATCAAAATTGAACCAAATCCTATGACTGGCACCCAGCAGTTGCCAGTGCCACTGGACTGACTCCTGTGCAGGTGGCAAGTAAAGAAACACTGTTTTGACCCTGCGTTTGAGGAGACCTTATTGAGTCAAGTACATCAACATCAAAAATCAATGGAAATTATAGTTGTGATCCTTGTGCCAGTGGAACGTAAAAAGCACCAACCGATCGTGGCCATTGCCAGCCTTGCCTGGCATCTATATTGGTGGCACCTAAAAAGCACCCACTACACTCATGGAGTGGTTGGTGTTAGGAAGGGCATCCAGCTGTAGAAAACTATGCCAAATCAGATTGGAGCCTGGTGCTGCCTCCTGGCTTCCCAGACCCCAGTCGAACCGTCCAACCCATGCTAGCATGGAAAACGGATGTTAAACGATGATGATGATGATGATATATATATAGGTTATGAGAGGTAATGGTGTTAGTAAGACCCAAAGGTGTCAGGTAATGCTGAGTAAGTGCTCTGGATAGGCCATAGTTAAGCTCCAGGTTTGGTGATTGGTGATTATGCGAATAAGGAGTCCAAAATAAGTCATATATCAGTGTGTGCATATATAAAAAATTTTTTTTCAGAAGAGGTCAATGCTCAACCTGCAGAATTTGCCTGAAGGTGCTTAACTCTGCTTCTTACTTTTTTGTTACCTATTTAATTAAAGACATGCAAGCGTAATCCATGAGTCTCCCATTGTTATTATATCCATTTTCTTCTCCTATATAACCTAAACTCCGGTTCACCAACCGAACCACTTGCTACTGTACAATCTTTCAGAAAACTGTACCTACCCAGCTAATAGCAAGGAGAGTGACTTTATATTTAATTATCCCTTACAGGTATTAAACTCCTCTAACTTGATACCTATATATATATATATGTATATATATATATATATTTATTTATATTATATAGAGGGCATTACTATACATAAATGCCACACGCTAGGAGGGACTCTTAAAATATATATTTATATATCTTTATATATAAAGCTGAAGTTGTCTGTGTGTGGCAGGTTTGGTAGCCTTCAACTAACACTATCTCCTCCGGGACCCTGTGGTGCAAGTTGACCAAAATTGAGAGTATGATAGAAGAAAGCTTGCTCTTCATTCCGTAGAACAAAAAATTCAAATCAGACCATGTTAAGACCAAAAATTATTTACATCGCACCCACAAAGCACCCACTACACTCATGGAGTGGTTGGCATTAGGAAGGGCACCCAGCTGTAGAAACTCTACCAGATCAAGACTGAAGCCTGGTGCAGCCATCTGGTTCGCCAGCCCTCAGTCATACGTCCAACCCATGCTAGCATGGAAAGCGGACGTTAAACAATGATGATGATGATGATAACACCAAATGCACCAATTATTATTGATGTAAATGTGAATTCACAATCTGGATATAGAAGCTGGACGTTTTGAAGCAGTTGTCCATAGTTATCCTCTTTCTCTTTGATTTCAAAGGTACATTCATATCAGCAGGTCAACTGACCCCTATAAAGGCACATATCTTTTCTTGTCTGTCCCAAACAACAATATCTGTTTTCTTATGTTTACACTTGACAGATGTTTCCATGGAAATCATCCAGCAGTGTTCCTTGTGTTGATGTATTTAATAACAGGAGTATTCTCTAAATTTATTCTGGGATAGTCTTTTTTCTGAATGGCATTGTATATTGTTTTTGTAACAATGTCCTGTCACACAGGGCTAGTCATATGTATGATGTCTTCCACATAAATATGATATCTATTTCTTTACTACCCACAAGGGGCTAAACACAGAGAGGACAAATAAGGACAGACAAAGGGATTAAGACGATTACACCAACCCCAGTGCATAACTGGTACTTAATTTATCGACCCCGAAAGGATGAAAGGCAAAGTCGGCCTCGGTGGAATTTGAACTTGGAACGTAATGACAGACGAAATACGGCTACGCATTTCGCCCGGCATGCTAACATTTCTGCCAGCTCGCTGCCTTCCACAGAAATATGATATGATTTACATTTTTGGTGGCATCTTGGAACTCCAAGAGCTTTACTGACCCTTTTGCTTGCTTTGGATTTGAAGTGTAATGTGATGTAATGGACATGAGTCCAAGAGAGGCTGTGTTTCATGTCGATATTACTGTCTTCTTCAAGTCTTTAGGAAAAGACTTGAAGACTACCCATGCATAGTCTTTTTTTGGCATGCTGAGCATTTCACATCCAGGTATTCTTTGCCGTATGTTAGTCTGGCAATTGTATGGAAGGTCATCATGAAGTTAGTCTGGCAGTTGTATGGAAGGTCATCATGAAGAATGTGATTCCTGAGGAGCTCACAGCCAACATATAGGATATTGTTTTCTTCACTTTGCATTATGGATAAAGCTGGAACATCATCCCCTAATGTAGAGACTATATCAGTATGAAAGTCCTAAGGTGGGGGCTAAACCCTTTTTCTTTAGGTACTTGAAAAGGCCATAATGTCCATTTTCAAGTGAAGTAGCGACTACTTTTTAAAAAGTTTTCATTGAACAGTCAGATGTCAATGCAATTATTAATAAGAAAAGTTTAAATTAATGCCTGCAAGATTTCATAATTCTAGCATTACTCCTTCCTAGTCAGCCTATAAACTTTTCATCCCACACTCTTATTTATTTTTGCTGCTGTTGCTGTTGAGCGAAGCGGTCTTCGTCCCAGAGCTCGCAAGATCGCACCTCTATAGTGGGAGAAGTCCGAAACGTGGTCCTTTGCTATTCGTAAGACCTGCAGAAGAGGAAGCAGGTCAACCCCCGACACCGAGAACATCGCCGGATGGATGAATGTGCATCCAGGCTCAGCGGTTGCATAGGAAGTCGGGGACAAGAAACAGGAAGAAAGAGTGAGAGAAAGTTGGGGCGAAAGAGTACAACAGGGGTCGCCACCCCCCACTGCTGGAGTCTTGTGGAGCTTTTAGGTGTTTTTGCTCAATAAACACACACAACGCCTGGTCTGGGAATTGAAACTACGATCCTCCAACTGTGTGCTGTTGTTTAGGAAGTGCTGTCTAAAAGAGACTATACAACATTCGAAGATTGTCAGCACTGATCTCAATCCTCTTCCTCTTTCATCTCTTCTTAAGTATGACCTGTAGAGATTTCCAGTTGATGTCAGTATCTTGCAGGTTTTCACATCTATTGAGAGGATTTCGTCTTCAGACCAGTCAAATATTCCAAATGTTGGAAACAGCGCTTGTTGTAAGAGGAGAGTTCCAACAGACATATTTTTCTAAGTCTTGTATAATATTTTTGGATCACTCAATCTTTATTCAATATAACCTTCTTAACTGTAGGTATGTATATATGTAATGTATGTATGTATGTATGTCAGGTCACTTATGAGGCTCTCATAAGTGCTACTGGTAACATGGAATCCAGTACAAACTGTTGCATGGTCGAGTTGCCAGCGACTAAACCGGCACCCCACCAAGCTACCCTGGTGTGGAGGGTCGCTAAAAACCCAGCAGAATTAAAAACAAGAGCTGTTGAAAAGTCAGATGAACCTAGTGCAGGCTCAATGGTTATCTAGCAATAGCACGGGTACGCAGAAAATCCTGGATGGTGTCTGGTATGCTAGAAGACCACTGGGAGTGAGGCACCCCTCAGCTTCTGTTGAAAAATGTCTCTTGGAGAAGGTCACTCTGATATAGAACATAACATGCAGGGAATGGCATTGGTGATTTGGGGATCTTTGGTTTGTGCCAGAGATCATGGTGCTCCCACATCCTTGAGCCTGTGACTCATATTGACACCAGACATCTCGCTTTGGCTTGTCTCTGGATAATATCAATAGAGTGGAGAGGGTCTATGAGGTGTTGTACAAGTCTTATTGGATCTAAAACTCTGCACAGGCATTACTGACTTCTGCTCAATATGTGATGCTTTTTTTTCTTTCCCTATATATATATTTATTTTCTGTTGTGTCTGGGGATAGTCATTTTCTTTTTGTGCCTTATAATGTAACACACTCACCGGTAAAATTTCCATGTTTTTCTTATTTTTATTGTCCTAAAATTTTCGTTGCGTCTTGCAACCTTTTCAATAGTTTTGACTATTTTGGAAATTTTACTGGTGAGTGTGTTACATAATAAGGCACAAAAAGAAAATGACTCTCCCCAGACAATAGAATATGCTTCAACACACAAACTCATATAAAGAATCTTGCAAACCAAATCCAAAAACGAAATTTATTTATTTTATTTTCAGTATATATGTATCTTTATTTTTAATATATATTCATTTTATCTGGAAGTTCTGTGGCAAAGGGAAGGTTGCGAAACATACAGACCTGATGGGTTGGAAGCATGTAGTGAGCGACCTGCATGTAGGCAGCCCATCCTAGATATAAAGTCATCTCCTTGTCACCCAAGGCAGCAATAGGATTTGGTTGCTGCATGGGTGTCTGAGCAGCTCCATTTGGAGAGGGCACTGCTCATCTGGAGGTTGGGGAGGTTCTAGAAAAGGTGAACCAAAAATTGCTTGTCTTTCTATATATGGTCAGTTTAGCATGACTGATGGATGTCCACCCTGCGCTTGAAAAACAAAGAGACTTTTTTTTTTTTACAAAATCTGAATGGAACTTGAACATTTCATGTTGGAATGTCCACACTCTGTTGGATAACAACAGTGATTGTAGGTCTCAAAGATGCACTTGTTGCTCATGAGCTGAACCCCTATAACATTGATATAGCTGCACTTTCAGAGACTCGCAGAGAAGGTGATGGTCAGCTTGAGGAAGTAGGAGTGGATACATCCTTTTTTTGGGGAGGCTGAAGGAGGAGTGCAGAGAGGCTGGTGTTGGCTTTGCAGTTTGATCTGAAATCCTTAAGAAGTTAGGGGAGCTTCCTGTGCTTATAAATGAACGTCTAATGACTCTACAATTGCACCTGAAAGGTGGGCGGTTTGCTTCTCTAATAAGTGCCTATGCACCTACTTTGACTAGTTGCAATGAAGATAAAACTTTATTTACATTTGACAGATATTTGTCCTCATCTTATTTGTTGTTAACACAAAGCTTCGGCTGGTATACCCTCCAGCCTTCATCAGATGTCTTGGGGAAATTTCGAACCTGGGTTCTCATTCCTAAGGTATTTTTTCGATGTTGTTATTATTATTATTATTCAGGTGGTTAAGAGCACGGGCTATTAACCCCAAGATTCCGAGTTCGATCCGAATCGTGGCCGATGCCAGCGCTGCCTCGACTGGCTTCCGTGTCGGTGGCACGTAATAAGCACCATCCGAATCGTGGCCGAAGCCAGTGCCGCCTCAACTGGCTTCCGTGCAGGTGGCACGTAAAAAGCACCCACTACACTCACCGAGTGGTTGGCGTTAGGAAGGGCATCCAGCTGTAGAAACATTGCCAGATAAGACCGGAGCCTGGTGCAGCCTCCTGGCTTCCCAGATCCCCGGTCGAACCGTCCAGCCCATGCTAGCATGGAGAACGGACGTTAAACTATGATAATGATGATGATGGTGATGATGATGATTCCAGGCAGTGACCTAAATAATAATAATAACATTGAAAAAATACCTTAGGAATGAGAACCCAAGTTCAAAATTTCCCTAAGTCACCTGAAGAAGGCTGGAGGGAATATCAGCTGAAACATTGTGTTAACAACAAACAAGGTGAGGACAAATATCCATCAAATGTAAATAATGTTAATAATGTACATAATTCCTCATCTCTTAAATGAAGATAAAACTATTTTTTATACCCAGCTGAGAGCCATACTTAGGAAAATTCCCAATTCTGATAAAGTCATTCTATTGGGGGATTTCAATGCCAGGGTTGGAACAGATTGGCAAATATGGAACTCTCTAGGATGTTTTGGTGTAGGGAAAATGAATAGCAATGGTCTCATGCTACTGGAGCTTTACGAAGAACGTGGACTTTACATCGCAAGCACTCATTTTATGCACAAAGGGGATCACACAACAACGTGGATGCATCCAAGGTCTAAAGTTTGGCACTTGCTGGATTATGTCATCGTCCGCTAGCACGACACTTAGGACATTGCAAATGTCAAGTCCTTTCATGGATCAGAATGCTGGACAGACCACAGTCTGGTGCGAGCAAAGATATATGATGCTGTGTTGAGGAAAGAGCTTCAGTATGGGAAGAGCACAGTATGAGGAAAGAGCATAGTATGGGAAGATTTTCGAGACCAGGTTCTTCAAGGTGCTGCTGTTGCTGTTGAGCGAACGGTCTTCTGTAGTGGGAGAAGTCTGAAACGTGGTCCTTTGCTATTCGTAAGACCCGCAGAAGAGAAAGCAGGTCAACACCCGACACCGAGAGCATTGAAGGATGGATGAATGCACATCCAGGCTCAGCGGTTGCGTAGGAAGTCAGGGACAAGAAACAGGAAGAAAGAGTGAGAGAAAGTTGGGGTGAAAGAGTACAACAGGGGTTGCCACCACCCTCTGCCAGAGCCTCATGGAACTTTTAGGTGTTTCGCTCAATAAAAACACACAATGCCCGGTCTGGGAATCGAATCAAGGTGCTGCTTAAACACTGGGATATGCTACTGCCAGACACACAGACTGGTTTGATGAAAATGATGCTAAGGTTCAGCAACTATTGGTTGTAAAGCACCATGCCCACAATGTATTGCTGTACAGAGGACTTTCAGCTGTGCAGCAAAATCTAGCACTTGCCCATTATAGCAGCGTAAAATCACTACTGCAGCGATCTCTCAGGAAGATGCAGAACACTTGGTGGGAGGATCTTGCTTGTGATGTTCAGGAAGAAACTTTACCATCTTATGAAGCAAGTTTATGGGCCTAAGAGCTCTGCATCAGCTTTTTTGCTTTTGAAGGAGTCTTCTACTCTGTTTACTAAATCAACAGAAATCACAGGTCGCTGGATTGAACAATTCCCTGAACTTATGAACCATGAGTCAGTTGTGGATGAAACAGTGATTGATACTATGCACCAAAGACCCATCATTGGCCCCTTAAATTCCATGCCCTCAATAGATGAGGTAATGACAGCAATAAGTAAATTGAATCTTAGTAGGGCACCTGGAAGGGATGGAATTTGGCTGAGGTCTTGTGATTTGGTGTGATTACATCATACAGTCCCTTCATGAACTTATTAGTGTTGTCTGGAGGGATGGTGCAATGCCTAAGGACTGGAAGGATGTAATTATTCTCCCTCTCTATAAAGGAAAAGGAGCCAGAACAATGTGAGGTAACTACAGAGGTATTGCTCTATTATCAGTTGCTGGCAAGGTTCTGGCAAATATTCTTCTTACCTGGCTGAATGGATGTCTCATAAATGATGTCCTGTCTGAATCTCAGTGTGGCTTCCGATCTGGTAGAGGGACAATGGATATGATTTTCACAGCAAGACAGATGCAGGAGAAGTGCTATGAGCAGAATATGGATCTTGTCCAGACATTCATTGATTTAATCAAGGCCTTTGATACTGTGAATAGGGCCTTGCTATGGAAAATACTTGGCAAACTTGGATGTCCAGATCACTTTGTCTCTATGATTAAATAATTTCATGAAGGTCAATGTTGGTAGTGGCATGGCAGGACCCATTCCTGAAGAGAATGGTGTAAAGCAGGGTGACATCCTTGGCCCAGCTCTCTTTTCTTTGTACTTTGCTGTTGCTTTTACTTATGCTTTGGCTAAGGTTAGTTCTCTGGGAATATATGTTAGGTATCGATCTGCTGGCTGCTCTTTAATCTGCACCGATTTACTGCCAATTCAAAAGTTTTCCAGTCTCTTATTCGTGACTTCCTTTACGCAGATGACTGTGACTTAGTCACTCGTACAGTGGATAACATGCAAGTACTTATGAATCGTATTTCTGCTTCTTGCAAGACATTTAGACTCAGCATTAGCCTAGACAAGACTGTTGTAATGTTCCAGCCTGCACCAGGAAATCCATATGTGGAACCAGCTATCTTGGTTGAAAGAACAATACTGAAAGTGGTAGACAAGTTTGTCTACCCGGGCAGCACACTCAGCTGTTCTTGTTCCCTGGATGATGAAATATTTTTTAGGCTGCAAGAGAGCAACTGATACCCTCCAGTCTCTTCAGCTTCATTTCTGGCACCAGCATTGTATCACAAGGCAAACAAAAATTGCTGTGTACCATGCATGTGTACTGGCATTGCTCCTTTACTCCATGTGAGGCATGGACTCTTTACAAATGTCATGTAAAGGTCCTTGAATGTTTTCATCAGAGATGTCTGAGACACATGCTGAATGTTGGCTGGACCGTAAGTACTCCAGACACACAGGTCCTGAAGAAAGCTATCCTGAGGCGATTGTGCACAAGCACCGGTTATGTTGGACTGGACACCTTATTAGAATGAAGGATAGCAGGATCCCTAAACTGATGTTATATGGGGAACTGTGTCAAGTCCTTGTTAAAGGCCTGTGATATGCCAGAGACTGATTAGGACTAGGTGAGCAATGCCACAGATGGAGGAAGCAGGTTAAGGAAGGGGTTGACACCTTTGAGAGAACATTTATTCTTCATGAAGAACTTAAGTGTGCTGCTCGAAAGCAGACAGCAGGTGTAGTGAATAGGGAAAGCTTGGTTTGCAATGTTTGCAGTGGTGTATGCTTGTCAAGAGCAGGGCTCATCAGCCACCAATGAAGCTGCAAATGCAAGTGGAGGTGCAATGGCCCAATGGCTAGAGCAGCAGACACGCGGTCGGAGGATCGTGGTTTCGATTCCCAGACCGGGCATCGTGTGTGTTTATTGAGTGAAAACACCCAAAGCTCCACGAAGCTCCGGCAGGGGGTGGTGACGACCCCTGTTGTACTCTTTCGCTCCAACTTTCTCTCACTTTTTCTTCCTGTTTCTTGTCCCCGACTTCCTACGCAACCGCTGAGCCTGGATGCGCATTCATCCATCCGTCGATGCTCTCGGTATCGGGGGGTTGACCTGCTTTCTCTTCTGCGGGTCTTACAAATAGCAAAGGGCCATGTTTCGGACTTCTCCCATCTTGCGAGCTCTGGGACGAAGACCATTCGCTCAACAGCAGCGGCAAAATATAAGTCAGTCCTAGAGCGCACAATGTTCCTAAAGGTCAGCAATGGTCTTCCTCAGTCACAAGTGGATGGCCATCATCATCATCATGCATGTATGTATGTATGTATTTATGTATGTATGTAGGTATGTATGTATGTATGTATGTAGGTATGTATGTATGTATGTATGTAGGTATGTATGTATGTATGTATGTATGTATGTACGTATGTACGTATGTATGTATGTATGTATGTACGTACGTACATACGTACGTATGTATGTACGTACGTACGCATGTATGTATGTATGTATCTGTGTGTGTGCATGTGCATGCATGTATGTATGTATGTATGTATGCATGTATGTATGTATGTATGTATGTATTATGTATGTATGTATGTATGTATTATGTATGTATGTAGGTATGTATGTATGTATGTATGTAGGTATGTATGTATGTATGTATGTATGTATGTACGTATGTACGTATGTATGTATGTATGTATGTACGTACGTACATACGTACGTATGTATGTACGTACGTACGCATGTATGTATGTATGTATGTATCTGTGTGTGTGCATGTGCATGCATGTATGTATGTATGTATATATGCATGTATGTATGTGTGTGTGCATGTGCATGTATGTGTGTGTTCATGTGTATGCATGTATGTATATTTGAATCTCTTGATATCGCTCGATTGTTATTAACGAATGTCACTCATTTCATATATTCTGCAAATACATATTCTGGCTATGGGGGTAATATTACCTTGATTGCAAACTAGTAAGGGTCGGTGATAGGAAGGACACCATGCCATGGAAAAATCTGCTTCAATAAACTTCATTCGACCCATGCAGCATGAAGAAGTAGATGTTATAAGTCTAATATTGATGATGATGATGATGATGAGTATGATGATGATGATGATGGTAGTGATGATGATATGTATGTGTTATCTAAGAAATGTTTAGATAACAAAGTACTGATATAGATGCTAAAGAAATAGTTTTTATCTTAAATGGCAGCTAATTCTCACTCTGGTTTTATTAGATAAAGCTGACAGCAAGTCTTTTCATAGTTGTGAAATTCTTAAGTTTCTACACAAGCATCTAACATTGACCCACTAAAATGTAATAGATTCCACAATCTCCATAATAAAACTTTTGAAAAAATTAGGTCTGAAGGCAGTAGTATAAATTAAAAAAAAAATTTGCTCTTTACTTGAAAGATGGAAAGAAATATACAATCAAAATTTTCTAGGACAGGAAAGACCCTAAGTAAAAGGAATTTTATGATTTTGTTTTCAATCTTAATGACACATTGGAAAAGATAACATTAAAGGATGATGATGATGATGATGATGATGATGATGGTGGTGGTGGTGATGGTGGTGGTGATGATGATGATGATGATGATGATGATGAAGATGAAGAAGAAGAATTATTGAAAATATTGAAATTATTATTGAAAATCATGTTCTCTAATTATTTTTTCTCCCTAATTCCAGAAATTCTATTGATTGCCTGTTGCTGCTTTGAATTATTTTACTTTCACCGTTTCTTACTGAGGTAAAAAAAAAAAAAGGAAAAGCAAAAGAGAAATGAAAGCTTATAGTTAATACTGAAATGCTGTAATGTTTAGCTTTCGAAGGAAAGAAGGTGAAGTTGTACGAAGCTTCAAACAAACTGATGGATCAGTGATAAGATTTATTAAAATCGATGTCTGACATCAGCAGTCGGAAGAGGTAGTATGAAATAATAAGTTAGTTGCAGCTTCTCTTCAGCGGATGATAGATAGTGCGGGTTCTGAGTTTAGTATGTGTTGACATGTAAGAACTGTAGCTGAGTTGGAGTGCGAGGGAAGCAACAAGAAGCCACAGTAGCAGCAGTTTTTAAGCGAGTCTTAAGTGTGATGATGGCGTACCAGTAAATATTTAGCGACGGTTTGTAAACGGGACTGAACTCACTTAAACGCGAAATACATTTACGAAACTGACATTTCGTCCGAGTAATTCTAGCAACCAAAATATGCGATCTTGATACGAATGATTTCGATTACATATTCTCATTTAGTACAGTTTTCAGCTCATGGGGTACGTTTCTTTTAACATATTCTGTCAATGAAGAAAAAAATCCCCAAGAATGGGGTATCTATATAAAATAAGGTATGTATAACGAAATCTGTAACGCTGTGTTTTAACGATTTTTCATAATTTTAATGAAGTTTTCAGCTGATGTACTTTTACTCTCATTTGTCAAATTTCTGTGTGCGACTGCTGTATGGAACAGAGACAATGTGAGCCAACATTTGTCATATAATTACGGACGATTGTGTTTGAAGAGCGAGAGTGGGTGGGGCAAGCCATGTGATTCAACATAAGTCTTTTTTTAACCAGTTTAAGATTATCTTTCGGATAATCTACTAATTTGCCATCGCGTTATAACATAAGAAAGCAACAGCTGGGTAATAGTCTCCATGTCATTCCACCTTAAAGCACCTCATGGAGTGTGGTTCGGTTTCACCACTGATTTCTTTCATTCTCTCTCTCTCTATGGTTTTGTTTGATCTTTGGAGTGAACAAGCGTATCAATTGTTTTCTTCTTTATATGTCAATTTGCAATAAATTATACAAAGGAAAATAAACAAGCTATTAAGACATAAAGAAAATAAATTAGCCATTAAGACATTCTACTTTCAGTAGAAACCGTTCTCAGCACAGTCATTATACTTAATTATACACCGTTATCTTTAATTCCTCATTTAATAAACACTGGTTTTGAATAATTTCTTTCCAAAATAAGATTCCATTATGTCTGTGGTTAGCAGACATCAGATTTACTATTTCAAGAAAGGTATGTTAGTGCTGTCAGGGGCGGAGGAGGAACGTTGCAAAAGTTCCCTACTGTAAGCTAATTTAAATATTTCTGAGTTTGCATCCGTCCTTCTTTTAACAAGGTTCCGTCCCTGACGCATGATGCCAACGACTTCCTTAAAAATGTTACCTGCTATATTTCATGTTATTGCAGAGTCTTGCAACCACAAGGTAAATCAGTGCAATCCTGTATGATCCGATGCTAGTTGTCTGTTTTAAATTATTCATTTCATCCAAAGAGCTGCCCTATTTAATTCTTATGATAATGGTAATTGTGATTTGACTAATCATTTCAATCATAGCAATGTATGTCATTTTTTTCAGATTCCAAGTTATAGTACATAATATTTAGTGAAAATTCCATTATCCCGCACAAATTCTCATTCTGTTTGATAATTTGAAAATTCGATACCTGCAAAAGCATTTAGCATTTATATTACCTTAAGACATTATTAACCACGGGTTATAGGAAACACACACACACACACACGCATATCTTTTATCTTTGCTTCAGTCACTAGACTGCGGCCATGCTGGGGCACCGACTTGAATTTTAGTTGAACGAATCGACCCGGTAATTGTTTAATAAATCGTCCTACTTACCCTACTGGTCTATTTGCCTAACTGCTAGGTCACTGGGGCATAAACACAAGCGTTTGTGGGGGACAAACGTAGGCGCGTGCACCCCCCCCCCCACAAACACGGACACACACACGATGGGCTTCCTGCAGTTTCCGTTTGCCAAATCGACTCAAGGCCTTAATGTGGTTGGAAATCAAACTTCTGCACACAGTCATGCCTGAGCCTATGTGTGTGTGTGTGTATAAATATATTTATATATCTTTTGTTCTTTTACTTGTTTCAGCCATTTTGACTGTGGCCATGCTGGAGCATCGCCTTTAGTCGAGTAAATCGACCCCAGGACTTATTCTTTTTAAGCCTAGCTGAACCGTTAAGTTATGGGACGTAAACACACCAGCATCGGTTGTCAAACGATGTTGTGAGGGGACACACACAAACACACACACATATATATATGACGGGCTTCTTTCAGTTTCCGTCTACCAAATCCACTCACAAAGCTTTGGTTGGCCCAAGGCTATATAAAAAGACCAAAGTATCATGCAGTGGGACTGAACCCGGAGCCATGTGGTTGGTTAGCAAGCTACTTATATATATATATATATATAAAGCACCCATTACACTCTCAGAGTGGTTGGCATTAAGGAGGGCATCACTCCACTCTCACCACCTCCATCCACTACAAACACACAGACTCACACTTCTACCTCAACTTCTCCTTCTCCCACCCTAAACACACCAAGCTTTCCATCCCCTATTCCCAATTCCTCCATCTATGCAGGCTTTGACCATGACTTTGAGACTCAGTTTCAACTCATACCTTGCCACTTCATCCTACATGGATTTCCCCTCACCACTATCCACACTGCCCTTGCCAGAGTATGTTCTGTGGACCGTGCATCTGCTCTCTCCCCCTGAACCCGCCCCACCATCTCCTGCTTCCCGTTTTCCCTCACCTACCACCCCACCACTCTACCTCTCCAACGCACCATTCTCTGGGCCTTCTGGCGACTCCAGTCTGAACCCTCCACTTCGCACATCTTCCCTAACCGACCCCTCACCTCCTTCAAACAAGCCCATAACCTATGAGACCTCTTGGTCCACAGCTTCTTCCCCAACCCTACCTCCCAACCTGGCTTGTTCCCCTGCTCCTGCCCACACTGCCACACTTGCTCTTACCTCTCCAAAACCACCTTCCTCACCGGCACCCATCATTGACCCTATCACATCACCGACTCCTTCACCTGCACTTCTACCAATGTCATCTACTGCATCTCCCGCTCTATCTGCCCTTCTCTATACATCGGAAAATGGGACACCACTTAGCTGACCGGTTCGCGGAACACCTCAGAGACATCCAACTTGGCAATGACACCTCAGCCTTACGCCATTTCCACTCTACCGGTCACTCTTTGCAACACCTGTCCGTGTTTGGATTACCTCAGCCTCATGCCATTTCCACTCTACCGGTCACTCTTTGCAACACCTGTCCGTGTTTGGATTACCTCACCCTCATGCCATTTCCACTCTACCGGTCACTCTTTGCAACACCTGTCCGTGTTTGGATTACCTCAGCCTCATGCCATTTCCACTCTACCGGTCACTCTTTGCAACACCTGTCTGTGTTTGGATTGTCTTTGCACAGGGGCCATCTGGACTCCCATTTGCACTGTGAACAGGGATTAATCTTCTCTCTTCACTCACAGAGTGAGCTTTGAATGTCTATTTATCTATTTGTCTGTCTATCTCTCTATAGGAGCTCACCAAGTATTGGTTGTCAGTTCCTTGTTTATCATAGTTATCCAGGCCATAACAAAGGAATTTAAGACTGGTTGCCATTGGAAGCTCCTCTATGCCAATGACTGCTAGAGTTCAGGAAGACATTTCAGGTGGGGAAGGAAGCACTGGGATCTAAGGGCATTAGAGTTAATTTAGCAAAGACCAAAGCACTAGTAAGCAGGAAAGCTGACCTCTTTAGGGAAATGCCCCTGTTCAATATATAGAAAAAGTGTAGGTAGAAATTCTATATGGTTTGCTCAGTGAAAGCTATGGACCTATAAGAGGTGTATAGAATCTCAGTGGGGTCCTTAGGGGTAGTAGACAGTGTTCATTGACTAGATGACCAAATTAGCTGTGGAGGAGATTGCACTGAAAGGGTAGTTGCTAGAATAAGTACTAGCTGGATAAAGTTCAGCGAGCTATTACCTTTGTTGGTAACAAAGGGCCTCACCTTCAGAGTGAAAAAACAGATTGTATGATGCTTGTGTATAGACAGCTATGCTACATGACAGTAAAACGTGGGCTGTGACTGCTGAGGACATGCAAAGGCTTGAAAGAAATGAAGCTAGTATGCTTCACTGGGTGAGCAATGTCATTGTGCATGTATGATGAAGTGTAAATGTTTTGAAAAGCATCAGTTGTATTGTGCAAGAGAGAAAACTGCACCGGTATGGTCATGTAATGCATATGGACGAGGGCAGCTGTGTAAAGAAGTGCTGCTTGGTAAATGTGGGGGGAAAAATTGTTGAAGAGGACAAAGTAGTGAGAAATGATCTTGAGATCATTTCTCAACATCTAAAGATGTTGAGGCTCACAGAGAAGATGACAAAGGAGCAAGACAAGTGGCAATTTTCTCTGCTTGAGAAGGCCCCCCCTCAGCTAATCAAGGGTATAAAGAGATGTCCTTGGATCCCACAACCCATCTTCCTAACACTTTACCCTTTCCTCTGCTCTTGCTCACCACTGCTCTATTCCTCTTCATTCTTTATGTATACAGTATGTCCTTGTTGAATCTCTTCCTCACTACATACCACTCTGATACCCCCTCCCTTTATCTGTGTCCAGTCATTATATTCTCTCCCTCCCCCCAGTTCCCACTCTGCTTTTGCAATCTTGTAAACTCATCTAACCACCCACACCATATAGAATTTCTACCTACAGTCCCCAGTTTACTTCACAATATATATTTCTTTACTACCCACAAGGGGACAAACAAGGACAGACAAACGGATTAAGTTGATTACATCAAC
Organism: Octopus sinensis; assembly: GCF_006345805.1. NCBI lineage: Eukaryota > Metazoa > Mollusca > Cephalopoda > Octopoda > Octopodidae > Octopus > Octopus sinensis. Next base: position 9,492,696 of record NC_043002.1, read on the forward strand.
CCCAGTGCGTAATTGGTACTTAATTTATCGACCCCGAAAGGATGAAAGGCAAAGTCGACCTTGGCAGAATTTGAACTCAGAACGTAACGACAGACGAAATACGGCTACGCATTTCGCCCGGCATGCTAACATTTCTGCCAGCTTGCTGCCTTTTCACTTCACAATATATACTTCCTTGTAACTTGAGTGTACTGCCCCCACCATCGCATCTTCACCATCTTTTCTCTCCGCTTGAGATAGCCATGTTTTTCCTCTAATGCATGACACCTTTTTCTTTCCCTCAATATCATTACCCTCACCAATTGAGGGGTCTTGTCCTGCATGTGACTCGATGACATCACTGCTGTTGGTGACATGTAAAAAGCAGCCAGGACACTCTGTAAAGTGGTTGATGTTAGGACAGGGTATCATCATCATCATCATCGTTTAACGTCTGTTTTCCATGCTAGCATGGGTTGGACAGTTCGACCGGGATCTGGGAAGCCATGGAGGCTGCACCAGGCTCCAGTCTGATCTGGCAGTGTTTCTACAGCTGGATGCCCCTCCTAATGCCAACCACTCCGTGAGTGTAGTGGGTACTTTTTACGTGCCACCAGCACGAGTATCACAACTACAATTTCTATTTGATTTTTATTTTGATGTTGATGTACTTGACTCAATAGGTCTCCTCAAGCACAGCAGGTCACCCTATGATCCAAGGTAAGCACAGCAGGTCGTCCTGCAAGCCATGGACTCATTTCATTTGTTGGGTCTTTGCAGTCATGAACTCATTTCGTTTGTCGGGTCTTACACACATACACATAACAATTGCTTCTTGTAGGGCTCTATGGAGGGGTTGCCTGAGGTCTCTATCCTTATAACCTTCTTAAGGATAATTTTGTTTTTCATCCTGCAGTTTGTCCCCAAATCTCTCTCCTTTGTGGAGTTGCTGGATTTAATCACCAACGACTCTGTGATAGCTTGTACAGGATTACCTTTTAGTCAGTAGAGGTCAAGAATGACCTGGTTGTGTGGTAATAAACCTGCTTCCAACTATGTTCAGTCCCAACGCATGGAATCTTAGGTAAGTGTCTTCTACTATAGTCCTGGGCTGACCAAAGCCTTGTCAGTGGATTTGATTGACAGAAACTGAAAGAAACCCTTTGTGTATATATACATGTGTGTGTGTGTGTCACCTGCATGGAAGCCAGTTAGCTACTCTGGCAACGATCATGCTTGGATGGTGCTCTTAGCGCTCCACTAGCACAGATGCCAGTCATCAAATTTGATTTCGATTTCGCTTCCCTCAGCAGGTCTTCGCAAGCAGAGTTTAGTGTCCAATGAAGGAAAGGTACGCATAAGTGGGCTGCTTACATTTTTGGCACAGGCCACGAGGTTATGGTCTCACTTGGCTTGCCGGGTCTTCTCAAGCACAGCATATTACCAAAGGTCCCAGTCACTGGTCATTTCCTTGGTGAGGATTAAAGTTCAAAGGTCATGCTTCACCACTTCATCGCAGGTCTTCCTTGGTCTACCTCTTTCACAGGTTCCCTCAACTGCTAGGGTGTAGCACTTTTTCACACAGCTATCCTCATCCATTCTCGTCACATGACCATGCCACGTCTGATGCTTCTTAGGTCCAACTTTTCTCTCAAGGTACTTACACTCTGTCGAGTATGCACACTGACATTACACATCCATCGGAACATACTGGCTTCATTCCTTGCAAGCTTACACATGTCCTCAGCAGTCATGGCCCATGTTTCACTGCCATGTAGCATGGCTGTTCGTACACATGCGTCATACAGTCTACCTTTTACTCTGAGCAAGAGGCCCTCTGAACTTTGCCCAGGCTATTTTTATCTTAGCAGATACACTTTCAGCGCACCCACCCCTGCTACTGACTTGGTCACCTAGGTAACGGAAGCTATCAACTACTTCTAGTTTTTCTCCCTGGAATGTGGTGGAAGTTGTTCTCTGCACATTTTCAGTGTTATTTATAGCTCCCGAGCATCTGCCACATATGAAAACCATCCTCCCAGTTAGCCTTCCTTTGATATTGCTGCACCTCTTATGTGTCCATAGCTTACACTGAATACATCTTATAGAGTTTCTACCTACGCCTTTTCTACAGATCGAGCAGGGCCATCTACCTGAAGGGATTTGTGGTTTGCCTGCCTTCCTACTTATTAGGACTTTTGTTTTAGCTAGGTTGACTCTAAGGCCCTTTGATTCTAATCCTTGTTTCCACACCTGAAACTTCTCTAATTCTGATAATGATTCAGCAATTAGAGCAAGGTCGTGAGCATAGAGGAGCTCCCAGGTGCATCCTGTCTTGAATTCCTCCATTATTGCCTGGAGGACTATGATAAATAGGAGGATGCTGAGGACTGAACCTTTGTGGATCCCTAGCTTCACCCAGAATTCTTCACTGTACTCGTTGCCAACCCTCACCTTACTGACAGCGTTCCTGTATATGGCTTGCACAGCTCTCACTAACCATTCATCTATCCCTAGTTTCCTCATTGACCACCAGATAAGGGATTGGGGGACCCTGTCAAAGGCTTTCTCCATGTCAACGAAAGACAGGTACAGGGGTTTAACTTTGACTAGGTACTAGGTATTTCTCCTGCAGCTGTCTTACCAGAAATATAGCATCAGTGGTGCTTTTCCCTGGCACAAACCCAAACTGCATCTCATCCAAACTGACTCTCTCCCTAATTAGTTGGGCTATGATCCTCTCCGTGACACCTTCATTACCTGATCCAACAACTTGATACCTCTGTAATTATTTGTATCTAAAGTGTCACCTTTACCTTTGTAGCAGTTAACTATAGTGCTACTACACCAGTGATATATATGTATATATATATATATATATATATATATAATACAAATAAGAAAATGGAGAAACAAATTTGGTTTGTTCATCAACTTACGGATATTATAATGTTGGATTATTTATTCCAAATGAGAACATCAAAAGCATACAAAATATTATATAAATCAATAGATAAGATAATAATACAAATACAGATTTTAAATACCAACAGTATATTGGATAAATGATATCCCATAGTGAGTTGCACCCATAACCCCTATCTTACTTTGTACTGTAAATATATATATATATATATATATATATATGTGTGTGTGTGTATATATATATATATATATACTTCCAGTTTCGTATGATTCAGTCATATTTTCCTGTGCTTCTGAAAACCTGTAAAAGTATTTCAAAGAAAATAGGCAGCTGATCAGGAAAATATTCTAAAATATAATATATCTATAAAATTACGATACATTTAAAATCACGTACATAAATATACTGAGCAGCAAGAGTCTTCAACAAAACGTGAAGTGAAAACATTGCTGTTTCTTCGTTCAAGATGTGTCTCCATGTGCTTACGAGATCTTCTCCCATGTGCTTACAGCCAAGTAGAGAAAATTCATGAGATCTACCACAACTTTAATAAAAACTTGAGATAGGATAAGTATACAGGCATTTTCTATAATTAGGTTAAGGAAAGGTCCCGAATAAAAATGTGATAAGTTATTGATTCTCCTTTTCTGTATTTTTGTTTCTGACCTATGCAACAACATTTTCGTTTCTTTCCTCCTCTTCTCTTGTATGTTTATATATTTTTCTTTGTAACAAGTTCTGGCTTTTTATATCTTCTAACCTGTTTATTTATTTTGGTTCTAAGTTAGTCAAGCGTTTCTTCTCTATTTGAATAATTCACTTTTCTTTCAGGAGTTTAAAAAACAAAAACAATCATCTCATCAGGGTAAAAAAAGAGAAAGAAAACACACCAATAAGCCATTTTAACCCAATGTGATTACCGCGTATATGATGAAGGGGAACGCTGGCAAGCTATTTTTTTAAAAAACTATCAATAGATTTAACGTCAAAAGCAATTTAGAGAAAGAGAAGGAGGAGAAATAAAGAAATTAACAGAAAATTAAGAGTGAAGAAATATAGTGCGATTGATGAATGTGAATAAAGGTTAACAGCGTGGAAATAAATGTGTAGTGGAAATGAAATGTAAGAAGACAGTTAAAGGTCAGATTTTACTGATTGGTAGAAATTACTTAAACGTGTTTACAAGAGAATTCTCTGAGAACAGCATGAGATATTGTTCTTCGTTATAGAGTGGACAAAAGGATTTACCTTTATCATATGGAAAGGATCTAGATAAAATATTCCATTCCAAATCAAATTGTTTATTATATTCCTTTAGAGACCAAATTAATTTACTAAGCCTAGTATTGTTGTTTGTATTGATATGTCTAAATGTAGAGTAATGGTTAGATATTCTTTTGGACAACTGAGTTGAAGAACTACCTATGTAAAAAAAGTCATCAGAACCAGTAGTAATTTTACATTGATAAACAGAGTTTCTAGTCTTAGAATTACTGCTAAGGTAACGAATGCAAATAATACCAATGTTTTATTCGGAACATATGTCGGAAGTATCAAGATTTGAATAACACCTTTATAAGTAGGCTGTAACATCCTTACACATTGAAAAAAATACACATGCATTTATATACATATATATATATATGTAAATATATGAATATATGTATATGGCACGTAAAAAGCACCATCTGATTGTGGCCGTTGCCAGCCTTGCAAAAAGCACCCACTACACTCACGGAGTGGTTGGCATTAGGAAGGGCATCCAGCCGTAGAAACATTGCCAGATCAGACTGGGCCTGGTGCAGCCTTCTGGCTTCCCAGACCCCAGTTGAACCGTCCAACCCATGCCAGAATGGAAAGCGGATGCTAAACGACGATGATGATGTGAAGGTGTGTGGCTTAGTGATTAGGGCATGATGTGGCTGATGATTGTAAGGTCACGAGTTCAATTCCTGGCGACACGTTGTGTCCTTGAGCAAGACACTTTATTTCTTGTTGCACCAGTCCACTTAGCTGGCAAAAATGAGTAGTAACTGTATTTCAAGGGGCTAGCCTTGTCACACTCTGTATCATGCTGACTCTCCCTGAGAACTATGTCAAGGGTACACGTGTCTGTGTAGTACTCAGCCACTTGCATGTTTATTCCAGGAGCAAGCTGTTCTGTTGATCGCATCAGCTAGGACTCTTGCCGTCGTAACTGATAGAGTGCTCCCTATATAGATATATATATGATTTTAAAACTGTCATTATTGAGTAGAAAAAAAAGCCTTTTGTCGAAAGGACCAATGAAAAGAAACCAATTTCAAATGTGTATCTGTCAATATAAATTGTATATTTTATATATACAAACTGTATTGTTCCATTCTCAGTCTAAACTCTCCAATGAATAGGAACGTGAAACTCTGAGTAGCAGTTTATTGTGATTTTTTTTGCAGCTTTAATAATTATAAATCATATTACTCTGTCTCCGGTATTTGAGTACTATTTCTCCCCAACTTGTTTCACATTTATGTGTTTACTTTGGTGTATATATATATATATATATACATACATATATATATATGCATATATATATATGCATATATATATATACATATACATATATATACATATTTATACATATATATATATATATATATATACATATACATATATATATATATATACACATATATATATATACCACATATATATATATATATACATATATATATATACCACATATATATATATATACATATATATATACACATATATATATATACACATATATATATATACATATATATATATATATACACACGTGTATATATGTTTGTATATATATACACACGTGTATATATGTGTGTGTGTATATATATATATATGTGTGTGTGTGTAAATATATGTATATGTGTGTATAGGTAAGTGTTTGTATAGGCATGTATGTATGTATGTTCTTCCAACGTATTTTTATGCCTCTTGAAACTTGAGATTATCTTTAGTTCTTAATAGTTTTTAATTGGGATGATATTTGTAATTACGATTGAGACAAAAATACAATATGTTGTTTGCTTAACGTTTTGTTTACTCATGGAATATTTCTTTTCCAGATGTGACGTGTACTCCAGCAGAAGTTAGAATAACCGAAGTGAATTCCAATACAACCTATTACTTTTGAAAACCCATACAGTGTCTGTGATTCGGGAATATAATCGCAACATTAACAACGTTAAAAAAAAAAAAAGATATTTTGAAATAATTAAAAGTTTGTTAAAGCTTGTTCTGTAATTTATAGTCTGTGTAAAGGACGAATAGATGTCTTTACGCAGTGATTAATTATCTCGACTTTCTTTTGATAATCTGGTTTTGATACATTTTAATAAAAAAAAAAATAATAAGTGAGAGAAAAAATAAAATAAAGGTAAAACGTGGTTAAACTACTTAAGTCATGGCTCGTGAATTTCTAGAGCACTTTTATTTTCGAGGAATAGACGGTGCAGTAGAGAATTCGGGAGGTGGGACGGGCACTGGATACTGCGGCGGTCCAACGGGAGCAACGACTCCAGACGAAAATGATACGTACAACAATAATCATTTTCAAAACCAGTTGACAAGATCCCTGAATCCAGTGAGCACGGGCAGCAACGAGAATAACAACACATCGACAGACATGGTGGACGCCATGAAAAAGAAGTGGGTACGCTTACAGGCCAATATTGATAATATGTTCCAGGGTTTTGGCTTCTCGCAGCCGTTCAACAGGCGCAGAGAAGGAGCAGTGGTGGCGGGCGGAGGAGAAGGTCGCTGCGGAGTGGGAGGCAGCCTGACGCCAAATGAGAAGAGACGGAACGACAACCTTCATCTTCATCACAGTAACAACCATCGTCGCCACAGCCACTGGGCTGAACACGACGACACTCACCTAAACTCATCCAATTCCGATGCCGTGGTTGTTTATCAAGAACAGATTGAAATGGCTCTGCTGAGTCAAGGAGAATTACGACTCGGAGTTGGACATGATTTCGTCTTGGAGTTGCGATCTAATCCGACTTGGTGCGACAAATGCGGAGACTTCATCTGGGGAGCCTACAAACAGTGCCTCAAGTGCAAACGTAAGTCAGATCTATTCTTTCTCTGGCCATATGCCAATATATTGATTTAAAAAAGAAAACAGAAAGAACTTTTATACTTCAGTAATATGTCATACGTTGTCTTTTTTCCTTTCTATGATCTCTTTCTTGCTTTAGCGGCAAAAGTAGCAAAACTGTTATTTCAATCTATTATTTCGATTTTTTAAACTTTTTACAGACTTTTAATAATTCCTTGGAACATTCAGTCACGCACAAACTATTCTACAAAGCAAACTAAAAACAATCAAGGCATCGTTTTCATTCATCAAAACTTAATTTTAAAGAATCAAAACTGTTTAAGTTCAAACTTTGAAACGATTTTATTTCCTAAAACATTCATCAAAAGACTTTCAAATTCTTTAATCGGACGAAATTTAAGTGGATTCGATTAAAGCGAAAGTCATTATTGTAGAAAGTAAAAACGAAGTTACTTAGAATATTTACAATTTCCTTTAAAAATGTGGAATAAATTTTAAAAAATTCCGGATATGATTTGTAAGAAAATCAGGAAGTTGTTTGTTTACGTCACCTTTTCGCTATTTTTAGCTTTCATGTGGTTTAAGTTCTTCGTTTTAAAATAAATTCAACACATATTCTTTCGGTAGAATACCGTATGTATGTAGAACAAAATATCTTCTCAGTCTTTTAGGATTTAGTGGTAGAATTAAGGTTCCGTTCTAAGCGGGTTTTAAGCCATAATCTCGTTCATCCTTTATGATGGATGAAATTGGTTTCAGTCGTTGCCGGGAAGACATACTTTCCCCGACTTAATTCTCATTTTAGCAACATGACTTACTTTTTTTTATTTAAAGTCATAGTCTTTTGTGCTGCCAAGGGAAACTAAAAACTAAAAACACGGTCTCTTGCTATTTACAAAATGTTAATTACAACATATATTGACTATAAGCGAATAAAATCAACTAAATGTTGCGGATTGTTGTAAATTCGTTTCGATTTTTTTGTGCTTCAGTAATAACACATGGTTAACTTTAAATATATATTCTTTTACAATAGCAGTTGCGACTCGAAATATGTCTTTAATTAAAGTACGTGTTTGTGTAAACGTGTTAATTATCTCCATGCAGTAAATTCTCTCTCTGCTGGCAATTATATACAAATGTATATATATATATATTTATGACATATATTCATATTTGATCTCATAATTCCTTTTACAAGAATAGTGTCCGTTTTTCGAAACGATAATATTAAAGAAATTAAGATTTGGTTTATTTTCCTAATTGATATTTCTTTATCTTTGCTGCTTGAAAAATTTTAAAGGCAACTTTTTAGATTTTATATATATATATTTTAAGTTTTTGTCTGTTAGTCACAAACAATAATTTTGAATATCTGAACATGTGATTCTACTTGAAATAATTAGTGCTACATCGCTTAAATGCAGTGGCATTAAAATATCTGAATATTATTGTAAAATACACGTGTTTGAAAAAAGACTAAGGCTTGTTCTTTAAAAGTTTTAGTAAATGGGGATGCCGTTTGAAGTGAAATGCTATATTTTAGGGTAATTGATAAAATTGATTTGAGTCACTGATGTTCCAGTTTCTTACAACAAAAGACTGATAAACTTAAAACATTTAATAGAATATAACAGCTGATCTCTTTGCGATTGTATCAAAAAGGAATTTTTGTATTTCCTTTTGAATTTCGTTGACTATTTTGCTACATTAGTTTCTGTCGAGAATATATAAAAACTTATATTAAAATGGTGACATTTAAAAAGAGATTTAATTTAAAGGGAAACAAATGTCATTATGTTAACTACACGGTCTGGGTTTATATTTACGTCTAGAGCATACCATACTTAGTTATTGATCATGGTTATATATATATATATCTAATATTTTTATGTTGGTGTAAGGTCAGTGCGACACGCCTTACATTACCAGCCGTTTTCTTATCCATTAACTATATCAGCTAGATCAATACTCAACCCTTTCATATGTTTCTTTGATCAGCATCTCTAGCTTCACCTAATTGTACCATATTCTCGACTATACCATAATTATTTATTACTCTTCTCTTTAATAACACTGGATTGTCTGCAATTTACCGTATGTTCGTTAAAACCTTATTCACTAATGTACTAGATTTACCATTTAATTTAGTTCGTAGAGAATTCATTTTTGACAAAATTAGACTGGTTAAATCACACCCTTTTCCCTTGGATCATGTGTTTAAAGCTGCCTACTACTACTTAAAATCAACTATAGGATCGGTAGCTATTTCTAAATACAGGGTAAATCGATGCAAACAGACTACACGCAAAGTCTTTCATGCTGTGTCTGTGACCCGTTTTAAACTAAGGCATCTAAGCAATCACAACATTCTTTATTTCTTCCTTAAAATAATAATCATCCAAATATTACACACACACACACAATAAAATGTACCTAACATGAAGAAACTGAGTTATACAGGGACAAGAAATCTTAAGGATATTTTCGATCCTTCTAGTTTGTTTTAGTTAAAAAAAAAACGTCATTTCTATTCTGAATGAAACCTATACTAAACAAAGTTTACTTTTCTTGTTTGTTTGTGATTCATTTTATATTCAGAATTAATTGTAGTGGAAAAGTAATGCAACATTTAACATTACACATATGAATGTATAAAGTGGATTAAAACCTTTGTAACTAGCAGTAGGGCATAACCAAATAGAACATCTAAGTACTAGAAGCCACTGACACCAGAAAGTAGTGTTAAATATCATTTTTCAAAAATCAACTACAGTAAGCACAAAAAAACATATCTTCATCTAGAGCACAACTTCGACCTTTTCCATTCATCAGATATGAGAAAAGCTACAGGGAAATCAGGGATGAAAAGTATCAGGGTCTCTTTTACTTGTTTCAGTCATTTGACTGTGGCCATGCTGGAGTACCGCCTTTGGTCGAACAAATCGACCCCAGGACTTATTCTTTGTAAGTCTAGTACATATGTTATCGGTTGCTTTTGCCAAACCACTAAGTTACGGTGATGTAAACACACCAGCATCGGTTGTCAAGCGATGTTGGGGGGACAAACATAGACACACATACATATACATATACATATATATACACACACATATATACGACGGGCTTCTTTCAATTTCCGTCTACCAAATCCACTCACAAGGCTTTGGTCCACCCGAGGCTATAGCAGAAAACACTTGTCCAAGGTGCCACACAGTGGGACTGAACCCAGAACCATGTGGTTGGTAAGCAAGCTACTTACCACACAGCCACTCTTACGCCTACAGTCTAACAACATTACAAACATATGTCAAAGGTCTGAAAGAATTATTGCTGTCTTCAAAGTCAAGACAAGCAAATTCACCAGATTCTGAAGACTGAGATAGCCACCATGGTTTTAATGCCTCCAGAAAATCCAACCAAAGCAAGAGTGTAGTTTGTCTGTCGATGTGACGAAGACCATCTAGTCATCCTGGAATGGGGGTGGGCTTGTTTGGTGAGTTCGCAGATGGCTAGTGAGGCCAATCTGTGCCTCAAAGAGTCTTTGACAGTGTGGACAGGGAATGGTAGCGCCTGCTACAGGGTTGTTAACTCTGTTCTTCCTGGCTTGTCTGTGGTCTTCTGCAGCAGCGATCCTATTGGTCTTGCATGTGTTGGCACCCCTGTGGACAGCTGATCGCCACCCTTCTCTGTCTAGAGCAGACTGCTCCCAAGTGTCATGGTTGATATTGAAGGCTTTCAGGGTATCCTTAAAGCGCTTCTGGCCGCCTTGTGAGTGCTTTCCCTTTTGCAGCTTGCCAAAGAGCAATCTTTTTGGTAATCGATCGTCTGACATGTGACCTACGTGCCCTGCCCAGCGAAGCTGAGACTGCATCAAGATGGTATGAATGCTGGGCAGGTTAGCATGTATTAGTACCTCGGTGTCCGGGATCCTGTCCTGCCACTTTATGCGAAGTTTTCTAAGGCGTATTGTATGAAAGTGGTTCAGCTTCCTGGCATGACGCTGGTAGACCGTCCAGGACTAGCAGCCGTAAAGCAGCGTTGTGAGAACAACAGCCTGGCACACCTTGATCTTTGTCATGACGGTGATCCCCCTCCTGTTCCAGACAGTCTTGCGTAGCCTGCTGAAGGCAGCGCTTGCCTTGGTAAGTCTGGCGTTGATTTTGTCATTGACGACAACATTTCCTGAGAGTGTGCTGCCAAGGTAGGTAGTTGAACTTGTCCACCTCGTCCAATCACTGCCCGTTGATGGTGATGTGGGTTCAATGTAGGACTTGGTTGGAGCTGGCTGATACATTACCTCTGTCTTTTTTGTATTGATCGTAAGCTGTTGCAGGCGCCAGAGAACAAGTCGACGCTGTGCTGCATGTTGGACTCAGTAGCAGCATTGAGAGTGCAGTCATCTGTGAACAGGAGGTTGTTGACGGTGTCTACTGGAACCTTGGTTTTCGTTTTGAGCCTCCCGAGGTTGAAGACTGAACCATTGGACTAGTACTTGATGCCTATGTCTGTGTCTCTGTCAGCATGGCTGAGAACATAAGACTGAAGAAGGTGGGAGCAAGGACACATCCTTCTTTCACTCCATTGGAATGGATCAGAGGTCTCTCCGTTGTCTTTTGCCCTTGCCAACATGCCATTGTGTAGTTGTCTTACGATGGTGATGAATTTTCTGGGGTATCATCCATACTTTGCCAAGATTCTCCAGAGACCTTCTCTACTAACGGTATCAAAGGCGTTGGTCAGGTCGATGTAGGTGGAGTAGAGGTCGACGTTCTGCTCCCGACACTTCTCCTGCAGCTGTCTAGCAGCAAACACCCTGTCGATAGTCCCACGCTCTTTCCAGAAGCCATACTAGCTTTCAAGTGGGAGACCCTGCTCTAGGTGTGCAATGAAGCGGTTGAGCAAAACTCTAGCCAGGATCTTGTCTGTGATGGACAGTAGTGAAATTCCACGATGATTATCGCAGACCTGGTGGTTTCCATTTCGCTTGTAGAGGTGGATGATGGAGCGTCCTTGAAGTCTTGAGGCACTGTCTCGTGCATCCAGATAAGCTGAAACAGCTGGTGAATTTTCCTGGTCAGGGCCATACCTCCTTCTTTGAATACTTCAGCTGGGATGGAGTCCAGACCAGGTGCTTTGCCACTGGACAGTAGGCAGCATGCTTTCTGAATTTCCTCCAAAGTTGGTTCGATGTCCATTGACTCCTCAATGGGGACTTGAGGTAGTCTATCAATGACTTCACCATTGATGGTGGAATGCCTATTCAGGACACTGTTGAAATGTTCAGCCCATCTCTCTAATATCGTTTCCTTGTCGGTGATCAGTGTTGCCCCGTCAGCACTAAGGAAGGGAGACGGTGTTCTTGCAGTTGTAGGGCTGTAAACTGCCTTCAAGCTGTCATAGAAATTCTTCATGTCATTTCTGTCTGCAAAGCCCTGGATCATGTCTGCTTTGCTACTAAGCCAGGAATCCTGCATCAGGTGCAACTTCGTTTGGATTTTGCTCTGTACAATCTGCAGTCTGTCCTTCTTTGAAACTGATTTGGAGTCAGTGAGGTGATCTTTGTAAACACGATGCTTTTCCTCTAGTAGTTGCTTGATCTCTGCACAGTTCTCATCAAACCAGTCCTTGTGCTTCTTTGTAGATGGCCCAAGGCATTCCATGGCTGTGTCGTACAACGTCATCCGGAGTGCAGCCCAGGCTTCCTCAATATCCTTGCCTAGTAGCACAATGGGGTCCAAGCATTGCTCCATTGCATTGGTAAATAGCTGCTTGACGTTGCTATTCTTCAGCATGTTCAAGCATTTTGGTGCTTTCCTATTTTGTGGTCATCTCCTGGGCTGAATTCTAAGGTTGAGTTTGGATACAACAAGGCTGTGGTCTGTCCAGCATTCTGCACCACACATGGTTTTCGTAACTCATATGTCTTGCCTGTCCCTCTTCCTTATGATAATGGAGTCGATGAGGTGTCAGTGCTTTGAGCGGGGATGCATCCATGACGTTCTGTTTTGGGTGGAGAGGTTAAACATGGTGTTGGTGATCAGGAGGCCATGCTTTGACCAGGTCTGGAGGAGTAGCAGACAGTTGCAGTTGCCAACTCCATGTTTCCCAATCATGACCATCTCTCGCATTGAAGTCACCTAGAATGATGAGTTTATCTGCGCGGGGAGCCGCGGTGATGACAGAGCTCGAGTCTTCATAGAACTTGTCCTTGGTCACATTTGGATTCGTCATGGTGGGGGCATAGGCACTGACAATGGTGGTGTACTTCTGTCTGCGACAAAGGTGGAGTCTCATCGTCATTAGGCAATCATTCATACCTTTTGGGGGACCAACCAACTTGCCAGCCAATGTCGACTTAACTGCAAAGCCAACTCCAGCCTCTCTTCTCTCTTCAGGTCCACATCCACTCCAAAAGAAAGTGTATCCTGCACCTTTTTCCTGTAGTTCGCCTTCGCCCGGCAGCCTGGTTCACTGAGAGCAGCAATGTCGATGTTATATCTGGCAAGTTCATTTGCTATGAGTGCTGTGTGTCTCTGGGGTCACTCTGACTAATCTCTGTCAAGAAGCATATGAACATTCCAAGCAGCAAGGATGAGTGGTGTACTCCTTGCTCTTTTTCTTTGTTCTTTGTTTCGACTGCAGTGTGTAGGGTCCCCTCCAGTCCAGGCTGGCTAGGGTAGGTGGAGTGCTCCTCATGCCATGGAGGTGAGCAGTACGTTCCTAAATAGGACTGCTCAGTTGCCCAGATGGCTCCCGAAATCCACTGCTGCACCAGGTCAGTGAATAGCGACCCAGTGGCCTGAGCTGCCTGTGTGCAGGTTTGTGGCTATGACTTCCAGTGTACCTACACCTGTCGCTTCGTCGTGTGCATGTTGCCACAGGACTTTGGGAGGAAGGGGTGGAAAGAAGGATGAAAGATGACTTGCATGAGGAAACTTTGTTTAAAGTGAGGAAGGGTTGCGCAATGCCGACCTCACTCTCTTGTCCAAGACTGTCTTAACCAGTGGCAAGACCAGATCGAGACGACTGGGGACAGAACCGGATGCAGTGAATGACCAAGATGTCCTATAGTGCCTCATCTTGCCCTATGCGCTCCACGGTGCCCTGCTGTAACCGCCCTCTTCTCCGTTGAAACCGTTCTGGTTGTTTCTTCTGTAGGATCAGCCGGCTCCAGTCTTCGCATGTGTAAGTAGGCAAGCCCTAACTCGCCGAAGGTTTAAGACCGGTTGGCTACCCTCACTTGGTTTAGCCGGCTAGTCGAAGCCATTGCCCGGGGTGTGGCTGCTGTTGCATACAAATAGCTACTAGGGGCCACAAGCGAGAGCTGAGTGCAGGTGGGGACCAAGGCGAATCAACTAGTCCGAGAAGGAGCACGGCCGTTGCCCCATCAGAAGTACTACCCCTCCCATACACCCCAAAGCAAGAGTAATACTGACCACTGTCTCTCTTCTTAACAACTACAGGACATCAAATACAACATCAAACTCAATAATGTAAACATACCACATAGATACAAGATAAAACTGCTAGGACTTAGATACAACACCTCCTCAACTCTCACAGCATACATATACTCACATTCATCATCAACTAACCTTGTGTACCATTCATTATGGCCACCCCACATCCTTACTCTGTCTCTAACCATTTCTCACTTTCTCTATACAGGCTGCGAGCTGGCAGAAACGTTAGCATGCCAGGCAAGATGCGTAGCCATATTTCGTCTGCCGTTACGTTCTGAGTTCAAATTCCACTGAGGTCAACTTTGCTTTTCATCCTTTCGGGGTCGATAAATTAAGTACCAGTTATGCACTGGGGTCGATGTAATTGACTTAATCCGTTTGTCTGTCCTTGTGTGTCCCCTTTATGTTTAGCCCCTTGTGGGTAGTAAAGAAATATATACACTCTTGCAACCTCTACCATCTATCCTTTCTGTTCTGCTGTCTCTACTTGCATCTGTTCACCTTGCACTTTGAGGGCTCATCCTAACTGTTTGTCCCCACAATTCTTTCTTTCCAGTCCCATCCTGGTTACTCCCATTCACTCTTAAATAATTCAAGGTATTGATGAATCTCCTCCACAGCACGAAACATACTTTAACCTCACAACACTTAACTTAGAGCCCCACTTAACTCACAACTTCAGTTCCACTCAGTTGAGGGAGGTCTTAGTCCTGCAAGTTATATGGCAACCTCACTAATATAAGTATTATGAGAAAAGTACTCAGTGCACTCTGTAAATCATCATCATCATCATCATTTAACATCCATTTTTCATGCTGGCATGGGACGGACAGTTTGACTGAAAACTGGTAGGCTGGGGAGCTGCACAAAGTTGCAATCTGATTTACATGGTTTCTATAGCTGGATGCCCTTCCTGATGCCAAACACTCCAAGAGTGTAGTGGGTACTTTTTACATGCCAGTTATGAAACACCAGCAATCAGCTAGGACTATGATCTCATTTGGCTTGACAGGTTTTGCCAAGCCTGGTATATTGCTAAAGTCTTTGTCACTTGTCACTTCCTCTGCGAGGCCCAAAGTTCGAAGGGTGCATTTTACATGCTAGCAGCATGGGTCCCAGTTCCGTGACACCGGCATTGGCGATGTCTACTATTTCTCTTGGCTTTACAGATCTTCTCAAACACAGCATATTGCCCAATTTTCAAAAGGTACTTTTTACGTGCCAGTTATGCAACACTGGCATCAGCCATAACTGAGATTTCACTTGGCTTGATGGGTCCTCTCAAGCATGGCATGTTGCCAAAGGCCTCAGTCACTTGTCATTGCCTTTGTAAAGACCAGTGTTGAAGATCATGCTTCACCACCTTGTCCCATGTCTTCTTGGGTCTACCTCTTCCACAGGTTCCCCCCACAGTTAGAGGTGGGCACTTCCCACAGCTGTCCTTGTCCATAAACATCACATGACCATACCAGCAGTCACCTCTCTTGCACACCAACTTTTCTCTCAAGACGCTTACACTCTGTCGTACATGCACACTGACATTGCAATCCAGTGAAACATACCCTCTTCATTTCTTTCAAGTCTTCACATGTCCTCAACAGTCACAGCTCATGTTTCACTGCCGTGTAGCACAGCTGTTCACACCCAGGCATTGTACAATTTGCCTTTCACTCTCAGGGAGAGGCTCGTTGTTACAGAGCTAGGGGCTCTCTGAACTTTGCTCAGCCTATTCTTGTTCTAACAGCTATGCTCTTGGAGCATCCACCTCTGCTATTGACTTGGTCACCTAGGTAATGGAAGCTAGCTACTTCTATTTCCCCCAACTGGCATTTGATGGAGTCTATTTTCCTGTACATTTTTGGTGTTAATCATACCTGTTCACTTCCCACACACAAAAACTATTTTCTCAGCTAACCCTCCTCTGATATTGCTGCACCTCTTATGTCCATTGCTTGCACCGGGTACATCTCATGAAGTTACTATCATACCTATGCCTTCTCTACCGATAGAGCAGAGCTTTCTACATGAAGGTATTTGTGATTTGTCTGTGCTACTTACTAAGATTTCAGTTTTTGCTAGATTAACACTAAGGCCCTTTGATTCTAAACCTTGCTTCTATGCCTGAAATTTCTTCCCTAGTTTTGGTAGAACAAGGTCATCAGCATAGAGGAGCTTCCAGGGGCAGTCTGTTTTAAATTCCTCTGTCATTGCCTGGAGGACTATGATGAACAAGAGGGTGCTGAAGATTGATTCTTGGTGAACCCCTTATTTGTACCCTGAATTCATCTCTATATTTGCTGCTAGCCTTTATCTTACTGATAGCATCCCTGTACATGGCTTGTACAGCTCTCACCAACCAGTCACCTACCCCTAGCTTCTGTATTGACCACCAGAGGCTTTCTCCATGTCAACAAAAGCCAGGCACAGGGGTTTGTCTTTCGCTAGATATTTCTCATACAGTTGCCTAACCAGGAATATAGCTTCAGTTGTGCTCCTGCTTGGCACAAATCCGAACTGCATCTCATCTACACTAACTTTCTTCCTAATTAATTGAGCTATGACCCTTTCTGTGACTTTCATCACCTGGTCCAGCAATTTGATGCCTCTGTAATTATTCTTGTCTAAGGCGTCGCCTTTGCCTTTTTACCAGTTGACTATAATGCTGCTGCACCAATTGTTGGGTATGACTCCCTCATGGATAACCTGATTAACTATATGGGTGACTAGGCTATATCCTACTCTGCCAGATATTTTAAGCATCTCAATGGTGGTTCCCGATGGGCTTGGGGCTTTCCTTGTCTTCATATCCTTAATTGCTTCATCTACTAAGCTACTGTTGATTCAGATAGCAGGTCCCTTATGTGGGTCAACATTTGGCAGACTCCTTCTCCCATTCATTCTCCATGTTTAGTCGCCTTTTATAATGGTGTTTATAAGCCTCTTTCTTTGCAGAATCATTAAATGCAAGTGTACCGTCATCAAAGCAGACACATTTCTTTCCTGTGACATGATTTCCTCTCACAGTCCAAAACACTTCAGTTCTCTGCTCCTCACATTGCAGAACATAGGCAAACTTCTTTTCTGCTTCTCTCCTGGCTTCCCCTCTGGTGATCTTATACAGTTTCCTGCTGTCCCAACACTTCTAGTCCTTCCAGGCCTGTTTCTTTGCTCTAATGGCCTTGTCTGCAGCATCATTCCTATTACTATTTCTTTACTACCCACAAGGGGCTAAACACAGAGGGGACAAACAAGGACAGACAAACAGATTAAGTCCATTATATCGAGCCCAGTACATAACTGGTACTTATTTAATCGACCCCGAAAGGATGAAAGGCAAGGTCGACCTCGGCGGAATTTGAACTCAGAATGCAACGGCAGATGAAATATGGCTACGCATTTCGCCCGGCGTGCTAACGTTGCTGCCAGCCCTTGGTCTGGATGAAACTTTACACCAGCCACGGATTTGGTCTGTGGCACTCAGCAAGCTGTCCTACAGGGATTCCCAGTTGTCCCCTATATTATAGGCCTGTAGTTCTTCCTCTGTCAAATTTCTCAATTAGGGTGTTCCTAAATCTCTGACCATATAAAACTTCCAAATCCTTTTCCAGATTGGTCTGCTTCTTGGCATCCTTCTGGCCTAAAGTCTAAAGTCGCTAATGACTAGTTTTTACTGGGGAGTACATTCTTCACCAGGGAAGGTCTTTGTGTTTATGAGGTGGTTGACTTTAGAAAGTGCATCCAGCCATAGAAACCATGCCAAAGTAGACATTGAAGTTTGGTATTAAAAAGATGATGATAGTAAACAAAGCAAAATGATTTGTCCAACAAAAAAGAACAATAACAGTAATATTTTTCTCTCCCTTTTGTAAAATTTTTCTCCTTTTTTTTCTCTCTTTTTAGTAAAATTTTTCTCTCCTTGTTTTTTTTTCTCTCCTTTTTTTTTCTGTGTCCCTTTCTGTAGAAGAGCATAGGCTCGAAACGTAACAGACTTTTTTTATTCCTGAGCGTTATACTAATACATCTGTTTGTTTTGTACACCACCTGTCTTCGTCTTTTGTTTTTTTTTTGTAAGCTCTCCATATATACAAACAATACATTAGATTTGTCATTGAATATCCCAGTTCTGTCACTGTCCCAATTCCTCCATAATAAGTCACAAAGAACACACAAGCTAATGAGAGACCTTCAGCATGGTTGCTTGATCTGCTAGAAAAAGCAACGAAATGTCCATTAAAAGAAATGACAATTGTCATTTTCTGATAGTTCACCTTGTTAGCTTCTGTTATCGCTACTGAGAATCTATAGGCATACAGAAATAGGGGATAGTGGAGGGGGTGAGACATTGCTCCTTTCCAGTTTAACCACTAAGGATGGTCCTTAGCTACACAAAGACCTGATATACCTGGAATAATGTTCATGCCATATCTGTATGTATGTGTGTGTATGTGTATATATGTATGCATGTATATATGTGTACATATTACATGTATATATATGTATATATATATATATCTACACATACATGTATACACATACATCTATATCTATAGAAATACATCTATACACATACATGTATACATATGCAGGTATACATATGCAGCTATACATATACAAGTATACACATACATGTATACATATATATATATATATACATGTATACATATACATGTATATATATATATATACATATACATGTATATATATATATATACATATACATGTATATATATATATACATGTATATATATACATGTATATATATATACATGTATATATACATGCATATATATACATGTATATATATATATATATATATATATATATGTAAATTTAAATTTAAAATATTAAGAGTGAAAAATTGAATGTTAATTTGATTAATATGAATTTAAAACCTGTGGTGTAGCATATAAGGCCAAAGCTATTTTTATATTTTTGAAACATTTAGAGTTATATTTTGTATTCTACTCCTTGCTTGTTTCTTTGTTTCTTCAACATATTCAAATTTTATTACCAATAATCTCTTAGTGGCTGTAAGCAGTTAAAAGGATTAAGAGCTATATGTAAAAATTCGTAATTTTGTTTAGGTCAAATCCCTACCATTTTGGTTTAGAGTGTGTGTGGGGCGTGAATCAGGTCATGCTCAGGTTGTTATTTAACATCAAGTACAACCTGAATAAAACAGTCCACTCACTTGGCAATAATGAGTTGCACCTGGTATTTCAAAGTGTCAGCCTTGTCACATTCTGTGTCATGCTGAATCTCCCTGAAAACTACATTAACCCTTTCGTTACCAACCCGGCCAAAACCGGTTCTGGCTCTGTAGTACAAATGCCTTGTTTTCATAAGTTCTGAATTAAAATCTCCCACCAAACCTTATTCACAACTTATGTTCCTAACACTAGTTTAATGATAACTAAGTTATTTTACTAAATTCTTGGTTATATTTAAAATTAACTGAAAGAAACACAGAGCATCTCAAAATAAATACAGTAACAAAAGGGTTAAGGGTTCATGTTTCTGTGGAGTGCTCAGCCACTTGCACATTGATTTCACGAGCAGGCTGTTCCGTTCATCGGACCAACTGGAACCCTCATTGCCATAACTAACGGAGTGTCAGTGAAAACCTGATTAACCCTCTTGCATTCAGATAACTCCATCAAATGTAATGCTTATTTATTCATGTTGTTTTGAATTAATCATGTTTCATCTTGTAACCTAAAGATTTCAATGATATAATTGTTTATTTTTAAAATGACATTGTAGGATAGGTGTGAGAGGCCAGGTTTGGTCACTTTAAACATAAAACAGAATATTTGGGGTGGATATGGCTAGTTTAAATGCTAAAGCATTAAGACCTATGACATTTCAGTCTTTTTATTCAGATAGGTTCAACACAGTGAACTAGTGAGTCACTAGTCCATCATTTACTTACTTGTACTTGTGGCGACATTCACCCTGGGCGGGTTGAGTCGGCTTCTTCCACCACCCTCGATGCATCTCGAATCATGGCAGCCCATGCATGACGGTCTTTCACCAGTTCACTGGAGATAGCGAGCCAGTCACAGTTCCATCGGTGCAGGCCGATGTTGCCATTGTGTTCGCCATTGAGAATTCCTGGAAGAAGTTTCGTGGGAATATGTGGATTTCACAAGGGGTCCCCAACAATCCCGCATGTAGAGACATCCTGTTTGCCACAGATTGTCCGCAGACGCAGGGACAGAACGACCGAGGAGCCGTCGGTTGCCGAAACAGACACTCCGAGGTCTAGTTCATCACTAAAATATAAAACCATTTTTTAGGTTACAAGTACTTATAGAAGAAGCATATCTACAAGAATGAAGCTTAAAATAAATGTTGTTTTTGTTCCAATCCTTGAATGGTATCAAACAAAAGAGGAGTATTAGGTTTTGTGTTGCTTTGATATTTCAACTGCTTTGTCTGTTCACATTATACAGAATTCAAACAAAAGATTTCTGTGTCTAAACAAGTGGCATATAATTCATGACTGATTCTGAGTGACAGGGTTTGATCACACTGGACACAGAACTGTACATACAAACCTGTTGCAGATGTGAAGGCTGTGAACTTAATGCAAGAGTCAAGAATACAAAATAACTGGGGCCCTTGACATGTAATCCTTTGTTGATCTTTGTTCCGCATTGAATTACACAGACTCTACTATGCTGTTCTCTCCATCAGGAATGCAGTGAACTAGGGATTGGCTTGTTGGAGGCCTGTAATTAACAATGCGATTGTTTACATGCATATCATCATCATCATCGTTTAACGCGTGTTTTCCATGCTAGCATGGGTTGACCGAGGTCTGGGAAGCCAGGAGGCTGCATCAGGCCCTAGTCTGATCTGGCAGTGTTTCTACAGCTGGATGCCCTTCCTAATGCCAACCACTCCATGAGTGTGGTGGGTGCTTTTTAGGTGCCATGGGAGGCTGGCAACAGCCACAATCAGTTGGTGCTTTTTACGTGCCACCGGCAGAGGTATCACAACTACAGTTTCCATTTGATTTTTGATGTTGATGTACTTGACTCAATAGGTCTCCTCAAGCACAGCAGGTCACTCTACGATCCAAGGTAAGCACAGCAGGCCATCTTGTGATCCAAGGTATTTTGGATGGGCTGGGGCTTCTATGTGAAGCTGGTGCAGGAAACAGCCATGAACTCACGTCACAGCATATCTCCAGAGATCTCGGTCTTTCGTCATTGCCTCTGTTAGACCCAACATTCAAAGGTCATGCTTGACCACCTCATCCTGGGTCTACCTCTACTCCGGATTCCTTCAACTGTTTGGGAGTGGCACTTCTTCACACATCTCTCCTCATCCATCATAGTACATGATCATACCAGCACAGACGTCTCTCTTGCACGCCACATCCAATGCTTCTTATGTTCAGCATTTCTCTCAGGGCACTTACACTTTGTTGACATTACACATCCAGCGGATCATGCTAGCTTCATTTCTTTCAAGCCTACGCATGTCCTCTGCAGTCACAGTCCATGTTTCACTACTGTGAAGCATGGCAGTTCGCACACATGCGTCGTACAATCTACCTTTCACTCTGAGTGAGAGACCCTTTGTCACCAGTAGGGGTAGGAGCATTCTAAACTTTGCCCAGGCTATTCTTATTCTAGTGGTAGCACTTTCCGAGCATCCACCTCCACTTCTAACTTGGTCACCTAGGTAACAGAAACTATCAACTACTTCTAGTTTCTCCCCCTGGAGTGTAATGGAATCTGTTTTCTGAGTATCAATGGTATATTTTGCCCCTGTGCATCTGCCGCACATGAAAGCTATCTTCTCAGTTAATTTTCCTTTGATGTTGCTGCACCTCTTATGTGTCCATGGTTTACACTGGGTACATCTTATGGAGTTTCTACCTACACCTTTTCTACAGATTGAGCAGGGCCACCTACTTGAGGGGGAGTGTGATGGGTTTGCCTTCCTACTTACTAGAACTTTGGTCTTTGCTACATTGACACTAAGGCCTTTTGATTCTAAACCTAGCTTCCACACCCGAAATTTTTTGTTCCGGTAGTTATTCTGCTATGAGGGCCTGGTCATCAGCATAGTGGAGCTCCCAGGGGCAATCCGTCTTGAATTCCTCTGTTATTGCCTGGAGGACTATGATGAATAAAAGTGGACTGAGGGCTGAACCTTGGTGGACCCCTACTTCTACCTGGAATTCTTCACTATACTCATTGCCAATCCCAGCCTTGCTGATGGCCTCTCTGTAAAGGGCCTGTACAGCCCTTATTAACCATTTGTCGATCTCCAGTTTCCGCATCGTCCACCAGATAAGGGATGGGGGGACCCTGTCAAAGGCTTTCTCCAAGTCCACAAAAGCTAAGTAGAGGGGTTTATCTTTAGCTAGGTACTTCTCCTGCAGTTGTTGGACCAGGAATATGGCATCAGTGGTGCTTCTACTTGGAACAAAACCAAACTGCATCTCATCTAAGCAGACTCTCTCACTAATGAGATGGACGATGACCCTCTCTGTGACTTCATCACCTGATCCAACAGTTTAATACCCCTGTAGTTATTTCTGTCTAGAGCATCACCTTTACCCTTGTAGCAGTTGACTATGGTGCTGCTACGCCAGTCATTGGGTATGACTCCATTATGAACTACCTGGTTTACAATGCAGGTGACTAGGCTGTAGCCCACATCACCAGATGTTTTAAGTATCTCAGCAGTGATTCCTGATGGGCCGGGGGCTTTTCCTGGCTTCATACCCTTAATTGCTTTATCTACTAGGGAGATGTCTATTGGGATAGCTGGTCTCTCTACTGGGTCAACGTTTGGCAGGCTCTCCTCCTCCCATTCATTCTCCACATTCAGTAGTCTCTCATAATGGCTTCTCGAAGCGTCTTTCTTTTCAAAAACATTGAAAGCAAGTGCACCATCATCCATGTGGACGCATTTCTCTCCTGGACACGATGTACAAATGTATAAGTGTGTTTTATGGTAGTGATATATGGATGACGGGTGCAAATAAAAACAAACTGAATATGTTCTGTTTGACTTGAAGAAAAACTGAGCTTCAGTGTTTTGCTAAATATGAGGAGCTTATTTTCAAAACCTGTATGAATGCATTTTAGTCGATTTCATAACTATTAAAACACAATCTGCAAGCTACTGGCTTCATGCATGTGAAATTTTTTTTCAGTCAAACTGGGATGGATGCCATTTGGACAGTAGGGGAATCTTAGTCTTCCAATCAAAATCAGATATATTCATGTTGTTGTTATAAACAATTACTCAATAGTCATTCTGGTGCATATTTGTGGTTTTGAAAGTAAGCTCTTCATCTATTCATTTAATGTAAATTGATGATACGATATAGTGCAAAACAATACTATATGAAGGCAGTGAAATGTACTCATAAATGATAGATGAAAGAAGTTCATATAATGGAATGTTTGTGTGGTGAGATGAGAATTCTACTCATGGTATATAAACTTGTTCAAGGTGGCGAGCTGGCAGAATCGTTAGCACGCCGGGCGAAATGCGTAGCCGTATTTCATCTGTCGTTACGTTCTGAGTTCAAATTCCCCCGAGGTCGACTTTGCCTTTCATCCTTTCGGGGTCGATAAATTAAGTACCAATTATGCACTGGGGTCAATATAATCAACTTAATCTGTTTGTCTGTCCTTGTTTGTCCCCTCTGTGTTTAGCCCCTTGTGGGTAGTAAAGAAATAGGTATATAAACTTGTTCTATCATTATTGTGAATGTTTATGAACTGAATTTTGTTAATGCAAGCCAATATTAGTTTCCTTAGACTTCTCTGTTTTTCTTTCTATCCTGAAGAAGGAATTACTATGGCGTAGTTTGCTCTGACCTGAAAATATTGGGCCTCACAAACGAGAGGATGATGTAAGATAAAGACAATTGCTGACGTGCAAATCTGTTTAATTTATGCCTGAACATGAAGACACACATTAGCTTGATAATAATTTTGGAAATAATAAGTGTGATATGTAGGTGTAATTTCAATGCTTCTGTCTTTAACTTGCATTTGCTTCTTGAATATAAATCATACCACTTCCGTTATGAAAACATGGGTGAGGAGAATGAAATTTGAAACAAACTTGAGGATTGTTAGTATCTCATTTTTCCTCAGTGAAGAAAACATATTCATCAGTATACCAACTCTTGATGAATCACAGAAACTTCTCTTAACCTATTCACAAGGGTTGAGAGAAGTTTTGTTTGAGAAGTCTTTGGCAGAAACGTTAGCACACCGGGCAAAATGCTTAGCAGTATTACGTCTGCCGTTATGTTCTGAGTTCAAATTCCGCCGAGGTCGACTTTGCCTTTCGTCCTTTCTGGGTCGATTAAATAAGTACCAGTTATGCACTGAGGTCGATATAATCGACTTAATCTGTTTGTCTGTCCTTGTTTGTCCCCTCTGTGTTTAGCCCCTTGTGGGTAGCAAAGAAATAGGTTCTATGCTAAAAACTAGTGAAGGTTTGAGTAGTACTAAATTTTAAAAGAATTTTATATACCAATATATTATCATTATCATTGTTTTTGCTTAGACTGCTATATTATCAGAAAAAAAAACATTGCCGAGATAATTTCCCTTGATACTTGTTTCTTTGATTCGTTGCCTCATTCCAAGCTTGGTACAGCATGTATCATGCCTTTGATAATTGTTTTAGGTGCCTGTGTAGTAGTAAGCAGACATAGACACACTTTTGGCTCTTTCTATTGGTCTAGCCATGCTCCCAGCACAGGAGCCAGTCGGGGTGGTGGGGCTGGCATCGACCACATTTGGATTTTGCTTTTTACGTGTCACTGGCACGGGGAGTCAGTCAGGTGGCTCTAGCAGTGACTGTTAGTTGCAATAGACTGGAAATGATTTATCCCACTTGTATATTATTACTGCATTTGTGAAGTACTAGATTTATGATCTGTGGCTTGTGGAGTTTCTTAATGTCATTGGTAATAGTTTTCTTATAGCTTTTTACTATAGCATCCATTTACATATTTGAACATATTTTTTATGTGATTAGTGAAACATATTTTTTATGTGATTTATAAACAAAGATATTTTAAATATTGGTCTTAGCTCAAATGCCTAATCTTATATTTTCTTGTAAATATGTTTTTGAAAATAGTTGAATAATAAATATTTACTGTAAGATCCCTCTCTCTCTCTCTCTTCACCTCCTTATTTCTCCATTTTATGCCTCATTGAAATTGATTTTAAAGAAAATATCCCTATTTTCATTCCACATTTGAAACAAAATGTCTACACTGAGATTTTACATTTATACGTTAGTTATTCAGAAAGCTATAATTCCAGATGCTTACCATAGCAAAACCATTAACTACTACATATACATTATGTAATACACTAGACTAGGGGAAGTTACAGAGTCTAATACTATGGAGATGGATGAATTTGTTAACCTCGAGCCTGGACTTTTTCTTATCACTCAGCTAGTTCAATAATGAAATTCAGAGCTATATCATTCTAGCATCTGCTGCCTTAGCGAGATTGATGCCATGTTGTAGTCATGTCTGGTGCTTAAATTCCATATGAAAATTCTTGTGTTCTTGGTATTGGGATACTTAATTCCCTGTAACAGTGAAACTTGATTCTTCTGAAGTGATTTCCATTATTTGGAGGCATCTGATGTTTAAGAAGAATATTATGTTTGCTACATTGATTGAGGGTGTACTCAGTACTATAACCCAACTGTACTCTTAGTCTGATTACACATTGCCATTAGTCCAACCTTATGCTTTGTTTGTATTATGGTGGACAGTTGAAGATATAGCTATAGATCATTAAAGGTACACATTGTATTGATTACTGGTTTAAGTAATCAATACTAAACCTTTGATCTTTGTTGATGAATTACCTTCAAAATGGAGTCTGACTTGGCCCCCAACAGTAATTTGTAGGTGTTAAGTTATTGAGTACTTAGCACTCTACTGTATGGAAGTGAGACTTGGACGCCATACACACGCCAAGAGTGTCGCCTAAATATCTTTCACCTGTGCTGCCTCTGGAAAATCCTTTGCATCAAATGGCAGAATCATGTCCCCAACAAAGATGTCCTCGAGCAAGCAGGAATACCAAGCATGTTTGCACTCCTCACACAAAAACGTATGAGATAGCTTTGACATGTTAGCCATATGGAAGATGGCAGAATCCCCAAGGACATACTCAACGGAGAGCTTGCTAGGGGCACTAGGTCTGTGGGAAGACCGTTCTTACGATACAAGGATGTTTGCAAAAGGGACATGAATGCCTGCAACATCAATATTACCAACTGGGAAGCAGTTGCCAGCAACCGTGGAGATTGGCGACGTACCGTAAAAGAGGGAACACAAAAGAGTGACATAGAGAGAGAGGAGAAATGGAAAGACAAGAAAAGACGTCAACAAGAAAGTATGACATTACAACCAGTCAGGCAAAGTCTTCGCTACATTTGCGGCACCTGCCAGAGGGAGTGTTTGTCCAGGATAGGACTACACAGCCACAGCAGGAGATGTATTAGGAATGAAATGTAAAAGCCGGACTAGATTATTTTATGCGCAACTCCATTGTCTCTCGAGACAAAAAGGATGCCAACAACAACAAGTTATTGAGGCACAAATTCTGCTGATAGCGTCATCTAAGTTTACTGATGGAAATAGAAGTACAAATGGCAGAGGATAGATATAGGTAGCTCTCACTTTGGGTAGAAAGCAAAATGTAGAACCACAACATATTTCTGGAGAAACGATTGCAAGAGAAGTGCTTGGCAAAGAATGACAAAATCTCACATAATATAGAGATGGCATTTGATAAAGTTACATATTCTGTATTTTTGTGAAAACAAGAATGGTAGGAGTAAAGGAATTGGTTTGTAAATGTATAAGTTAAAAATAGGATTAGCTGCAAGATTAAAATTCAGTAGCATTTGAGACATAGTTCTACTGAATCTGCAGAATAGGAAATTATAAGAACTTGTAGAGAGTATAGTTAATTGACGCTCAAGATATTTAGTGAGATTAGGGAATTGGTAGTTTGGGTTTACCAGAATGTTGGTGGTGTTGGCAGTATAAACTAGCAAGAATATGATTGTGATGAATTGCTCCGAAGATTGTAGCTGTTAATTAGGCTACTTTCTAAACATAAAATATTTATACTTGAAACTAAACATTAGTTTTTTTTAAACTTACCACAGCCATATCCCTTTGCTTTACTTTTTTATTATATTATTGGAGTTCGTAATATATATTTCTTTATTGCCCACAAGGGGCTAAACATAGAGGGGACAAACAAGGACAGACAAAGGGATTAAGTCGATTACATCGACCCCAGTGCATAACTGGTACTTTATTTATCGACCCCGAAAGGATGAAAGGCAAAGTCGACCATGGCGAAATTTGAACTCAGAATGTAGCAACAGACGAAATACCGCTAAGCATTTCACCCGGCGTGCTAACGATTCTGCCAGCTCGCCGTCAAACTATGAAGTATATCAAATGTTTTTGGATTGCCTCTCTTTGTAAAAAATACATTTTTTTTGCTCTGAATTATGAATGAGAGAATTGTGTTGTGCAACAATTAGATATTAACTGTGGAAACTTAAGAGTTGAGGCAACTGGAAGAAATGAATTGGATTTAATTTGTTGGTTACAGAGGTGGACTTGAGTATGCCTGAGTGGGTTGAGGAAATTACTGAAAATTAGAGATGTTGATTGGTAATATGATGTATGGTCATTTAATGTATATAACTAATGTATACTTGGTACATTAGTAGGTGGGAATAAGCTTGATTTTTAGGTGTTAAATTATTATCATCATCATCATCATCATTTAATGTCCGTTTTCCATGCTAGCATGGGTTGGACGGTTCGACCGGGGTCTGGGAAGCCAGGAGGCTGCACCAAGCTCCTGTCTGATCTGGCAGTGTTTCTACAGCTGGATGCCCTTCCTAACACCAACCACTCCGTGAGTGTAGTGGGTGCTTTTTACGTGCCACCAGCACAGGTGCCAGGGAAGGCTGGCAATGACCACAATCGGTGTTGCCAGCCTCCCCTGGCACCTGTGCTGGTGGCACAGAAGTTCCAAATGTTAGGAGATGGATTTACTTTGCTTGTCCATGCTAGTATTTCTTTGACCTTGACTACACTGATGGATTTGTCCTCAAGCTCAACACCTCTGTGATGTAAGACTTGCTAACAAGTCTTATATGTCTTACATGTGTACGAACAGCCATGCTACATGGCAGTGAAACATGGGCCGTGACTGCTGAGGACATGCGTAAGCTCGCAAGGAATGAAGCCAGTATGCTCCGATTGATGTGTAATGTCAGTGTGCATACTCGACAGAGTGTAAGTACCCTGAGAGCAAAGTTGGACCTAAGAAGCATCAGATGTGGTGTGCAAGAGAGATGACTGTGCTGGTATGGTCATGTGGTGAGAATGAATGAAATAGGTGTGTGAAAAAGTGCTACACCATAGCGGTTGAGGGAACCTGTAGAAGAGGTAGACACAGAAAGACTTAGGATGAGGTGGTGAAGCATGACCTTCGAACATTAGGTCTCACCGAGGCAATGACTAGTGAGCGGGACCTCTGGAAATAGGCTGTGCTTGAGAAGACCCGGCAAGCCAAGTGAGACCATAACCTTGTGGCCTATGCCAGAGGTGTAACCAGCCTACTTATGCATACCTTTCCTTCATTGGACACTAAACTCTGCTTGCGAAGATCTGTTGAAGCAAATGAAATCAAATTTGATGACTGGCGTCCGTGCTAGTGGAGTGCTAAGAGCACCATCTGAGTGTGATCGT
The DNA here is from genome assembly GCF_006345805.1 of Octopus sinensis. NCBI lineage: Eukaryota > Metazoa > Mollusca > Cephalopoda > Octopoda > Octopodidae > Octopus > Octopus sinensis. The sequence goes on from NC_043002.1 coordinate 9,521,966, forward strand.
TGCCAGAGCAGCTGACTGGCTTCCATGCTAGTGGCACATAAAAAGCACCATTTGAGCATGATTGTTACCAGCGTTGCTTTACTGGCATTTGTGTCAGTAGCATGTGAAAAAAGCATTTGAGTGAGGTCGTTGCCAGTGCCGCTGGACAGGCTCCTGTGCAGGTGGCACGTAAAAAAACACCATTTGAGCATGGCCGTTGCCAGTACCACCTGACTGGCCCTCGTGCTGGTGGCACGTAAAGGCACCCACTACACTCACAGAGTGGTTGGCATTAGGAAGGGCATCCAGCTGTTGAAATTCTTCCAGATCAAGATTGAAGCCTGGTGCAGCCATCTGGTTTGCCAGTCCTCAGTCAAATTGTCCATCCCATGCTAGCATGGAAAGCGGACGTTAAATGATGATGAAATGCACACAACTCAAAGAGGTCAGTGACCCCAAGTACCTTGGGTCCTATGTGAGAACGCCTTCCTTACAGTACCAGTAACAAGCTTAAAAACACCTATTTCTTTACTACCCACAAGGGGATAAACACAGAGAGGACAAACAAGGACAGACAAACGGATTAAGTCGATTACATCGACCCCAGTGCGTAATTGGTGCTTAATTTACTGAATATATAATTGTAAATATCTATTTCTTTACTACCCACAAGGGGCTAAACACAGAGGGGACAAACAAGGACAGACTGGGAACTGGGAAGCCAGAAGGCTGCATCAGGCTCCAGTCTGATCTGGCAGTGTTTCTACAGCTGAATGCCCTTCCTAACACCAACCACTCCGCAAGTGTAGCACTTGAATTAATCATACAATACCTTGTAGCCTTGAGAGTTCAATGATGTGATTGTTTCTTTGTAGAATGACATTGTAGGGTAGGTGTGAGAGGCTAGATCTGGTTAGTTTGAACCTAAAACTGAATATTTGGGCCAGCTATGGGCAGTTTAAATGCTAAAGGGTTAAGCCAGACCAAAATTGAAGAAATTTTAATGTTTTAATAAGACTATCTGATAATCTCTTTTCAATATAAATGTATTATCTGATAGCTTGCTATTAATTTTGTCTTATATTATAACCATAAAATCAATGTTCTATTGAATTCATTCTTCTTAATATTTTACCTGTTGAAATATCTCTCTTTCTGCTACCTCTGCCAAGCTATTTAAATTCATGTACAGGTGTGCTGCAGAAAACAATTATCAAAATAATAGGTGATAATTTGTACCAATAATGAATTACAAATTCTAATTATAAGGTATTTTAGAGAATAAAATTCTTTAATAGTAAGCACCATGCGCTATAGTGTGTGACAAAGAAGACTAGGTATTCCAATTAAAATAACAGCTTTATTATTTTTTTATCAAACTACAAGGAACAATCTTTTACTATAAACGTTTTTTTTTCCAATTGTTAATCAAATTGTTTATTGAAATTTGGAGAAAAAAATCTCTAACTATAAATTTCTTTATTGAAGGAAGTAATGTTGAAATTGTGGTGTTTGTCTTCACTATTCTTGTTTTATAGATAAGAATAAAATCAATAGCTATTGAGAAACAATTACGAACCTTGTCTTTGTAGTTTACTAAAAATCTGGAGTTAATGTGATATAAACAAGGGTACAGTAGATCTTCAGAAACCAAAAAACAAAAAATATTTAAGTGTGAAATAAATATATAAAGTGAGTGCTGTCTTTTATGCATGAAATTGTATGAAATTATTATATTTACTAATTAAAGTTGTCAAATTCTGCTGAGATCAACTTTGCCTGTCTTCTTTTTGGGAAGCACTGGAGTTGATATGATTGATTTAACCCCTATCCTGAAATTGTGGACCTTGTGCCAAAATTTGAAACCAAGTTAAAGTTGAATAGTTGTTGATATTCTGACTTTAATTTACTATGTCTCCTTATGAGAGCTCAAAATCTCTCGTGGAAGCGTCTTCTTCTTCTTACAGCATTCACCCGGGGTGGGTTGAGCTGGCTACATTCATCCTCAGTACTGCATCTCTCACAAATGCCGACCAGACCTGGTGATTTGAGGCTAACGACCGCGTGATCTCCAATCACTCCTTATTCCAGCGGCGAAAGCCGTAGATATGGGGTCCTAGGTTGGGTTCCAGACCAGCCTTGATTGTCATCAGCCAGGTTTTTCGTTGTCCACCACATCGCTTTCGCCAACCCTGAAGGGGAGCTGGGGCAATTGCTTCGTAGATGAATTCTCCTGGTTGACGACGGAGGGCATGACCCAGCCAACGCAGATGTCTCGTTAGGATGACTTGTCGGAGGGAGGTGATTCTGCACTGGTGTCGCACCGAACTGTTGGAGGCAAAGCGATGCCATCGGACACGAAGGATGCGGCGGGAAATTACCACCTGTATCATCTCTTGTGAAAGGTAGAAGAGTCCAGTTTGCTGGACATTGTTGTTGAGCTGAGAACGAGGTAATTTCTACTCTTTTCCTCTGGAAGCCATCTGCTCGCGGTACCAGAGGGTGCACACTCTCCTACCCTAATGTAATCTCCAGGGATACAGGCATCCAGCAATAGGACCTCCGTAATGCTATGATGGACCGTGAAGTCTGGTGTAACATAGTAAATTAGATGATATCTATTGCAAGGTGGCGAGCTGGCAGAAACGTTAGCACACCGGGCGAAATGCTTAGCGTTATTGCGTCTGACATTGCGTTCTAAGTTCAAATTCCGCTGAGGTCGACTTTGCCTTTCATCCTTTCGGGGTCGATTAAATAAGTACCAGTTACGCACTGGGGTCGATGTAATTGACTTAATCCGTTTGTCTGTCCATGTTTGTCCCCTCTATGTTTAGCCCCTTGTGGGCAATAAAGAAACAGATATCTATTACATTCAAGAAAGCTGTTTTTAACTGGACTTCCATGTTGCTGTTGAAGATGTTAGTTTCCTTTTCCTTTTTTTTTGTTTCATCTAAGGCTTTCAAATATACATGTATGAACCTATGAAATAAGATAGGAGCTAACTTATTCAGGCACAGCCTCAAAGAGACCTGTAAATTGTTCATTAGGATAAACCTAATGAAAATTTTGCTTTAAGTGTACAAACCAGTAGGATTGATTTCATCATCAGTTAATTCTTCAGTGATGGATCTTTAAGAAAAAAAAAAAAGGTTTATGGTAAGAAATGGCAAAATTATTTTCAAAAAAACTGCTTCAAAAATGATTTGAACAAATTTAGAATTACCTAATCTCTCTTGAATTGGCAGGAAAGACAAATTTTATATTACTTCTACAAAAGTAAGAAAAGTTGAAGGAAGTATCTGCAGACATTTTGAGAAGATGGTTGTTCAGCAGATAAGAGAAGATTCTTGTTTACAACTGTAGAAGTAACGGTGAAGAGAAAGTTTTATTTAACATGTAGCTATATTTTGTGTGCAGCAGCAGTAAGAGGAAAGGATAGCAGGCTAAGAAGTTATATAAACTATACCAAGCATAGGAAAGGTAAATTAATTTTTTTGATGGTGATAATAAAGAATCAGTTAACCCTTTCATTACTGTATTTAGTAAAACAACTTGGTTATCATTCAGCTAGTGTTAGGAACATAAATTGAGGCGATATTTCGTCTGTCAATTTCCGTAAAAAATTTTTTTTTTACATACGGGCTTGCGGGAACTTTTGAAGTAATATACATACATATACACATACACCGAGTAAAAAATTTCAGTTATCTCTTTCTTTCACACATTACTCTGTCTCTTCACACATACTAACAGAAGCACTTCACTTACACGACATACTTTCTGTCTCCCACACCCCATCAAACACACACACAGACATGTACATCAATGCTTCCCCTGGACGGTAACTTCAAAAGAACTTCCCTCGTCATACAATCGCTTTCTCTTAGTCTCTTTCACTCTCATTACTTCAAAAGTTCCCGCAAGCCCATATGTAAAAAAAAAAAAATTTTACGGAAATTGACGGAAAGGTCTACTAGAGACGAAAGATCGCCTAAATTGACTAAGGTTTGGTGGAAGATTTCGATTCAAAACTCATGAAAACAAGACATTTGTACTACAGATCCACAGCCGGTTTTTGAGAAAGAAAACATTATTTAAATCATTGAGATTGAATGAAAAATTTGTTAAGCTGTGTTATTTCTGCATATTTCTGAATGCTAAACAAATGTTTACATTTAGGAAAGCCATTTCATGAGTCATTGGGAAATTACTGAAATCGATTACATTTCCTCTGTCTCTGCATGGCTGATCTGTTTGCCAGCTTGTTGGCAAAGGAAAACATTTTCTGCTTCTTCCTTAATGGCTGTAGGTTAATACACTGTGATTTGTGAGCTACTGGATTCTTTTGTTTCCAATGTAGTTTATTAATATCTTTTTCATAATAGTTTAGTTGTAGCTTCTATACACTGTGGTTTATGCTTATTTTTTTTTCTGTATTTATCTCTCAGGAGTACATTTTATTTATTTGGAGCATTTGCATAATGTTGGAGCAAGAATATTTGCACTGGCTGTCTCTACCACTATTAACTAGTATAATATGGAAGTGCTATACTGATTATGACGAAGTCTTAAACACATGACCTTGTGGTCAGTTGTTCAACACCATAAACTTAACTGATTACCTATAATTTGATTAATGCTTTAAATTTTATTCTAGTATTTCCATGCCGGTGGCATGTAAAAGGGCACCATTCGAGCGTGATCGTTACCAACATCGCCTTACTGGCACCTGTACTAGTGGCATGTGTAAAAGGATTCGAGCGAGGTCATTGCCAGTACCGCCTGACTGGCCCCCATGCTGGTGACACGTAAAAAGCACCCACTACACTCTCGGAGTGGTTGGCATTAGGAAGGGCATCCAGCTGTAGAAACTCTGCCAAATCAAGATTGGAGCTTGGTACAGCCATCTGGTTCGCCAGCCCTCAGTCAAAATCGTCAAACCCATGCTAGCATGGAAAGCAGACGTTAAACGATGATAATGGTGATATTTCAAAAGTGTTATCTAATGACTGTTCATCATCATTTAGCATCTGTTTTCCATGCTGGCATGGGTTGGACAGTTTGACTGGAACAAGTAAGCTGGAGGGCTGCACCAAGTTCCCATCTGATTCGGCACAGTTTCTACGTTTGGATGCCCTTCCTAATGCCAACCACTCCAAGAGTGGATACTTTTTACTTGGCACCAGCGTGGGTGCTTTTATGTGCCATCGTCACAGCCGCTAGTTACAGGACACCAGCATCGGCCACAAATATGATTTCACTTGGCTTGATGGGTCTTCTCAAGCACAGCATATCATCAAAGGTCTCGGTCACTTGTCACTTCCACGAGGCCTAACATTCGGAGATTATACTTCACTACCATGTCCCATGTCTTCCTGGGTCTACCTCTTCCACAGTTAAAGATCACTTCTTTACACAGCTGTCTTTGTCCATATGCATCACATGACCATACCAGCGAAGTCTTCTCTCTTGCACATCACATCTGTCGCCTCGTATGCTCAACTTTTCTCTCAAGATGCTTACACTCTGTCGAATATGCACACTGACATTGCATATCCAATGAAACCTACTAGTTTCATTTCTTTCAAGCCTATGTATATCCTCAGTGATCACAGCCTCTGTTTCACGGCTGTGTAGCATGACTGTTCACACCCAAGCATTGTACAATCTGCCTTTCAGTCAGAAGTAAAGGCCCTTAATTACCAACAAAGGTAGAATCTCTCTCAACTTTGCCCAACCTATTCTTGTTCTAGCAGCTATGCTCTTGGAGCATCCACCTCCACTGCTAACTTGGTCACCTAGATAATGGAAGCTATTAATTTTCGGTATCCTCCCTTGGCATTTGATGAAGTCTATTTTCTGTACATTTCTAGTATCTGTACATCTCCCCCCCACAAAGAATATTTTTCCTGTTAACCTTCTTCTGATATTGCTGCACCTCTTATGTGTCCATAGCTTGCACTGTTTACATGTTATGGAGTTTCTACCTATGCCTTTTCTACATATCGAGCAGGGCCCGAAGGGATTTGTGATTGATCTATTTTCCTACTTACTAAGATTTTGGTTTTTGCTAAATTAACTCCATGACCCTTTGATTCTAGACCTAGTCTCCACATCTGAAATTTCTTCACTAGTTCTGTTAGTGATTCAGCTACAAGAACAAGGTCATCAGCATAGAGGAGCTCCCAGGGGCAGCTCGCTTTAAATTCCTCTGTCATTACCTGGAAGACTATAATGAACAGGAGGGGCTGAGGACTGACCCTTGGTGAACCCCTACTTGTACCCTGAATTCATTGTAATCCTCATTACCAACCCTCACCTTACTGACAGCATCCCTATATTTGTATTTATTATATATAAGATATAAAAATAAACGGAGACATTAATTGAAAAATCTGAGATATGTAATGCATATATATATTTTTGAGAAACATACATACAAAAATTCAATGTTGAAAAGAAAATGTGAATATCAACAATTTTAGATTGCAGCTATGAGAGTGATATGCTGATAGACAAAATCATTCCCTGGTCCAATTTTAACAATATTCGGTGCTACTCTGAATGAGTTTGCTCTAGGTTTTTCTCTGTCTCTACATATGTTACTAATTTCTCTTCCTTTCACATCTATACTGGATGGGGTTTATAGTAAGGATCAAAATCCATGAACTTCTGAGTGGGTTTATGGAAATAGATTCAATTTATTTAGGCAACCTTCCAAATATAAACAAAATTTATATTAACTATTGATTTATTTTGACTCTGCACAGAGTCACCTTTTTCTAGAGGTACAGTTGATTGTGAATTACCCCCAAGTACATTGGTAGTTTCTTTTATTGATCCCCCTTGGGTAATGAATGATGAAATCAATACTGTTTAGATTTCAGAATGTGGATAGTCTATAAAACATCTGATGTTTTATGATTTGCTATTATTGTCATTTATATCAACTTACTTTCCTGACTGAAACAAAATATTATGTTCCTTGACATAATTACCCATTTCTCAAGTCATCAAAACCCCATGGAGTTCTGCTCTTTCCCTTTGAAATGAAAAACATATTCCTCTTTGTACACCCATATACTGGGACTATTTATACTTTCATATCTCCTTGGCAACTGTTGAATTAATTAGGATTCATGCCTGCCTACCAAAATCAATAAACGTTTCTGGTTGTAAATAAAACAAAAATTTTTGGGGTGTGCTTATGTAGCTATGAAAGAATTAAATTTTAGTGTTTACTATGATAGTTATATTAATGATAGGAAATGTATAAGAAGTGACACTAAGGGTGGCATGAGTTTATATTTTGGTAACATAATGGAAGAATATCTGTCTGTCTGTATGACTTTTCTCTCTCCCCACATGCACACACAATGATTTCTTTTGACTAGTCATTCGGCCAGTTTTCTAAAGGAAGAATATATTCAATAGAATTGGTATATATTTTATTGATCACTGAGGAATGAAAAGTGTAGTTGATTCCAGCACAGATTTGAACTCAAGATTATTTGAAAATTGGATAGAAAATGCATTTGCAGTCATTTCTGAAGACACTTATTTTTATATTGTTAAATTTTGAAGTAACTTGCAGTTTTTTTTATGCTTTTGAAGCACAAGTGTTAAAATTAAAAGATGCTGGACTACTAACCATGGGTTCATACTACTGACCATGATCATGGGTTCATACTTTGCTTTTCCATAGTTTGTTTAACTGGTAAGTTCCTCTCAACAGTAAAATTAATTAAAAAAATATCCCATGTAAAGTATCAACAAAACTGACTTAAAACAACAAATAAAATGTTACCTTAAATATTTTTGGTACTAGAATTCAGTTTGGTATCTGGATATGAATGCTTTTTAAGAAAAAAATTGTTTAGATAACCCAAAACACTCTTTCTAAGCTAGAGGTTATCTTCTAGATATATAAAACAAAGGCTGTCTATATGTGTAATACATATGCATTTCTAGTTTCCAACCAATTTTCACCAAACGTTACACACACATTACTTATGTGCAAAGAGTGGTCATGCTCTATAATTTTTTGCCCAGAGCTTCTTTACAAAGCGAGAAATGGGGGACAAAGGTGTTCTATACGGGTTTTCTCTAAAAACTGCAGTTGTACATGTGTGTACATGTATGAGAAAGAAAATTGTTGACAGGAAATTAAGGAGTCCTAAGAGCAATAGGAGTTAATATGTTGGTTATACATTAAAAGAATAAAGAATTTTTCATATTTCATTTTTAATATAATTTCATTTGTGACCCTAAGCGCAATGTACCAAGTTAGAATAATGAAGGAAAAGGCTTAAAAAGGTGATGACTACCATGGAGTTGTATCGAAAGACCATTTCTGCTTCATTAGAGCAGTATTATATTTTGTATCAAATAAATATTTGTTAATGTAACCAGTTTTAATTGAAAGAAATTATTACTAAAGCTAAAAAATGTTTTGAAGTTGTATAGGAAATTATTAAATACAAACCATCTATCATCAAAAAACGTAAAGGTTCATCATCATCATCATCGTTTAACGTCCGCTTTCCATGCTAGCATGGGTTGGACGATTTTGACTGAGGGCTGGCAAACCAGATGGCTGCACCAGGCTCCAGTCTTGATTTGGCAGAGTTTCTACAGCTGGATGCCCTTCCTAATGCCAACCACTCCGTGAGTGTAGTGAGTGCTTTTTACGTGCCACCGGCAGATATTTTTTTCTTAAACATTGATTTCTGACTTGAACAAAGCCACAATGAAACATTCTGGAGAATTTATAAATTTCTGTTCTGTTACATCATCGCAAACCTTCAGTTGAAAAGCTGCCTTGCCATTTACCTGGGGAATTAATGGTAGTGTATCAGCAAGGATGGGAAGAAAATGTTTCTAGAGGACAGCCAGTGACTAAGCTGACTGAATATTTCCAGCTGAATATTAGAGATCCACTGTCAAAAAACATATTGTATATTAATATACCAAAATATTTCAATTGGGTAAACAAAAAGGGGCATCGGGATGGTGATGAACAATTTGAGTGAATCTCTTGGACGCATTCCAGCAATATCTCTGAGCTGTATTACCTAACAATGATCTTAGATCACAAGGCTAGGTCAACTTCATACAAAGATTTGAGGACAATTGATGGAATCGAATTTCCAACATTCCAAGAGGCATGTAGGAAACTAGGTCTGTTGGATGAAGATGGAGAAAAAGACAAAGCTATGGAAGAGGCTTCATCCATTACATTTGGACATCAGCAGCGAGAGATCTTCTGAACCATCTTAGTGTACTGCATGCCAAATGGTCGTCTGCAGTTCTGGGTGAAATGGAAGAATTGTCTTGCTGAGGATATCATTCCTGAACGTCACGAGCAAGTCATATCAGAGCAAAGCATGCAGATTGTTCTACAGAAGATCCATCAAAGCCTTCAAAATGAGGGCTTGGACATCCATGTCAACTGTGGATTTCCTTGGCCAGACCCAACTATTGTTACCACACCAGAACTCAATAGGGTTCTTATGGGAGAAACTGGTTTCAATGCACAACAACTGCAAGCAAACATAAATGAAGTTTTGCCAATATTGTATCCTGAGCAAATGGTTGTTTTCCACAAAGTCATCACCTCAGAAAATAAAAATGAAGGTAGAATTTTCTGTTTGAATGCAACTACATACAGGTACAGGAAAAATCTACATCATCAACATCATACTGGATTACATTTGATCTCAATAAAAAGATTGCACTTGCAACTGCCTTTTCTAGAATAGCAGCCATTTCACAGGTAGAACTCTTCATTCCAAATGCAAGATTCCTATCAATGTGATTGCTGAATCAATTTGCACCTTCACAAAGAGGGATATCACAGGTAAACTAATGCAACAAGCTGAACTGCTAATTATTGATGAGATAAGTATGGAACATAAACACATCTTCAAATGCCTTGATAGGGGCTTGCAAGATGTTTGAGATTGGAAAAAGCCATTTGGTGGTCTAACAGTATTATTGTCTGGTGACTGGAAGCAAATTCTTCTTGTTGTGTGTCATGGTGCTAGACCACAAGTAGTTGAGGCAACCATCAAGAGATCTTATCTCTGGGACTATGTAGAAACAGTGGAGATGACATCCAATCAACGTTTATTTAATGCAGGGGAAGATGATGAAAGACAGTTTTCAAACTATCTTCTTGATATAGGAAACGGTAACATTCCAACTGTACTGACTATTCACTATTTCTCTGCCAAATGAATTTTGTCTGTAATATGGTGATCTGTCTGGACTGTGTGATATTGTATATAACAATTTTCGATGAAACTACTCAAACCTACTACGGCTTGCAAATAGAGCCATTATCACTCCAACAAATGAAGCAGTAAGATTGGTCAGTGAATTCATGTTTAACAAGTTCCCTGGTCATGAAAGAGTCTACAAAAGCTCTGATACAATAGATAATGAACTGCAATATCCTCTTGAGTTGATCAACAAACTTATCCCATCGGGCTTCCCAGCTTACATTCTTAAACTAAAGAAAGGCATTTGTATCTTCATCATCATCGTTTAACGTCTGCTTTCCATGCTAGCATGGGTTTGACGATTTTGACTGAGGGCTGGCGAACCAGATGGCCGCACCAGGCCCCAATCTTGATCTGGCAGAGTTTCTACAGCTGGATGCCCTTCCTAACGCCAACCACTCCGAGAGTGTAGTGGGTGTCTTTTATGTGCCACCGGCATGGGGCCAGTCAGGCGGTACTGGCAATGACCTCGCTTGAATCCTTTTACACATGCTACCAACACAGGTACCAGTAAGGCAATGTTGGTAACGATCATGCTCGAATGGTGCCCTTTTACATGCCACTGCTTCTGAGAAATCAGGATCCTCTAAATGAATATCTTAATGGTACGCACTATATCATTATCATGTGATTGAAGCTGAAGTGGCTTTGGGGCCCAATGCTGGAACCAGGCTGCTTATCCCCAGGATACCTCATACATCTCAAGAGCTTGAGTTCCCTGTCTCCTTTACTCACAAGCAATTTCCTGTCAAACCAGCCTTTGCTCTTACATGCAACAAAGCACAAGGGTAGGCATTTGAAAAGATAGGTGTATATCTACCAACACGATTCTTCACACATCGTCAGATGTATGCTGCATTATCAAGAGCGTCGAGAAAAGAAGTTATAAAAATATTAACCTAGATAAATGAAAAGGGTTCATTTGCTGACAAAGAAATTCTATAGTGATGTTAAACATTCATTACTCACTTTTAATTGAAATGTATTTAAGTCTTTTTTTTAACTGCTAGGAAATGGACACTAGAAACACTTAAGTCTATAAGTGAATATAGTAAAACAACAATAAAGCAAAACTCAACTCTTCATATTGGTAAATGTGATTTATTAATTCCCACCACGGGATCTATTTTCAAATTCACTCAAGTGAAGATTCAGGAACATTTTCCCCTTGACAGTCTCAACACTTTTCCAATTGTCATTATTGTCTTTTCTAAATCTATCATAGATTATTTTACTGATTACAGAATAAATCGTTACAAAGTCTTCGTTCAATTCATGTGCACATTGTCAATTTGCTTTATAATTTATGTATCATATCTATATTTAATTATATCAATATGCGCAATACATATGCTAGCAGAAAACTGCTTAGAGGGCAGGTTTTCTGCTAGTATATATAATTTACCTGTTTCAGTCATTAAACTGAGACCATGCCAGGGTACCGCCAAACATTGACCCAGTACATATTTGTTTTAACCCTTGTACTTATTCTATCATTCTCTTTTACCGAACTTCTAAGTTACGAGGATGTAAACACACCAACACTGGTTGTCAAGTGGTGGTGGTGGGACAAACATAGACACGAAGACTAAAACACAACACACACACACACACATATGGGCTTCTTTCAGTTTCCGTCTATGAAATCCTCTCACAAGGCTTTGATCGGCCCAGGCTATAGTAGAAGACACTGCCAAAGGTGTCATGCAGTGGGACTGAACCTGGAACCATGCAGTCGAAAAGCTAACTTCTTACAACCAGCTGATTAGTATGGGCATAGGATGTAAATGAGATGTAGTGAAAATTACCATGTATTGACTGTGAAAAATAAGTGTGACTGTAAAGTCCATGTTAAATACGGAAGAAACAAAGCTGTCTGAATGAGTGAGGAAATGAAGTAAATGCACAGGATTACTCTTTTACTCTTTTACTTGTTTCAGTCATTTGACTGCGGTCATGCTGGAGCACCGCCTTTAGTCGAGCAAATCGACCCTGGGACTTATTCTTTGTAAGCCCAGTACTTATTCTATCGGTCTCTTTTGCCGAACTGCTAAGTGACGGGGACGTAAACACACCAGCATCTGTTGTCAAGCAATGCTAAGGGGACAAACACAAGCACACACACACACACACATATATATATATATACATATATATGACAGGCTTCTTTCAGTTTCCGTCTACCAAATCCACTCACAAGGCATTGGTCGGCCCAGGGCTATAGCAGAAGACACTTGCCCAAGATGCCACGCAGTGGGACTGAACCTGGAACCATGTGGTTGGTTAGCAAGCTACTTACCACACAGCCACTCCTGCGCCTACTTAGATTGTATTTTTTTTCTTTGGTATAGGGAAATAGACTTGTTTAGAAATTAGCTAAATCAAAGATTCTATCCCAAAAGTAAAGAAAAAATCCTAAGTTAGTATTAATATATCTGATGTAAGGAACATTAATGAGATGAGTAGAAATAGATTTCTTTATTTAGCTACATGGTATGTACACTAATAGATAACAAGATGACTTTTTTTTCAACAATTTGAATTCCCAAAAAGAGGAGAAACTAGCCACCTTGAGGGCAGTCACCAAGTATCGATGGTCGGCCCTGTCGAAGGCTTTTGATTGATCAGCACTCCACTTATGCCAGATTCCTTAACTACCCTATCCATGATGTAGCGCATGTGGTGGAGGTTGTCATGGATAGTTCAGCCCAGCATGGTGCATGTTTGCACCTTGTCAACCAGTTTCTCGATGACAAGCGCCAACCTCTCAGCTAGCCCTTTGGCCCAAATTTTCAAATCTGCGTTGAGCAGAGTGTCAAGCTGGAAATTATCTATAACATTCCTCTTGTTTGGGTCTTTCTTTTGCACTGTCACCACTCCTCAGCTCACAAAACTGGGGATACTCCTGCTTTGCTGCCAGTTGCAGTAGACTGATGCCAAGAGATCTCCAAACAAGCCTGGCATATGACAATAAAACTCGTAGGGCAGACTGTCCAAGCCTGGCGACTTGTCTCTTGCACAGCTTGCCATTGCATTCTGTACATCGGTGGCTGGGATGGGACCTTTACAACACTCTGACTATCTTGCCGAAAGTTGTGACAAGCCGTGCAGGCAGGCACTAAAGTCTATCCTATGTTCTGACCCACTACTTGTCCTGAACAATTGGGCAAAGTGCTACTGAAAGGCCTCACACATCCTTTCAGGTTCGAGTAAATCGTACCCCTGTTGATCTATCAGAGACTGAATGGTCACTTTGTTGCTATGTTGTGCCTCTGCCACTTGGCCCTCTTGTGCGACATTATTCCCTTGTTTCTTAGGGCATGCATCCTAGCTCTGACAATGCAACCTTTGTGTTTGGCATTGAAATGTTGGTCAAGGGCTAACCTCATCGCCAGCATGTTGGTCGCATCACTTAGACCACTTCTAAGTGCCCCTTCTAATTTCTTAACTAGGTCTCCCTCTACTCTATTTTGACCTATTGCTAAATCTTTGCTATACCTAATCGACTGTGCTCTAATTGCCTTCTTTAGGGCAAACCACCAGTGGTTGTTGATGATGGCTCCTGTCAGTACCCTCCTAACTAACATGCTAACGCAGTCTCTGCAAGCCTGTCGCACCAGGAGTGATGCGTTCAGTTTCCAGTATCCAGGACCCTGCCTATGATTCTTATCTAAGTCGAGTGTACAGGTCACGAATTTGTGATCTGTGTGGAGCTGACTATGAGAAATAATGTTCTGAGGTAGTTAGTCATATCCTATATTTAGCACCAAATACAGGTTATGAGTGACTGATAATTTGGCCAGCCATGACTACCACCAATATGTATGTTAGTATGGTGCAAATTCAAGCACAAAAGAGGCAGTTTCTAATCTAGACTAAGCTTTTAAACTAGTAATAAGTTATATAATAACTATTGAAATATAGACTTTTCTATTTATTCATACACACTTGCACACAAGTGTTACATTTCTGTATTGTTGATATGATACAGGTGTGACTAATCTATGCTTGAATAAACTGCATTAAAAGAAATAGTTATTGAGGTTGTGTTAATGAATAAATATGCACTACATCTCTCTATATATAAACGGCAAAATGTCTGTGTGTATGTGTGTCCTTTATACAAATCCACAATTTTTCAGTTAGAGGACTCGCACTTTCTACGGTCATTCAAAACAGTCCAAGGGTGGTTGTGCACATCTTTACTTTTCCCCAGTCACCCTGCAAAGCCATTAAAAAATCAATAGAAGTGACTTTTTTGTGAATTTTCTATCCAAAACCCAATCAAAATGCCCGAAACTTGATACGCCAATTGAATGCCAGCTAGCTGTATGTGATTGGTCGGAGATTTGGACAGTACTCACGTGTATGTGCACACGCACGCAGCTGTATATGCATGCACTAGCACTATGACCTGGCAACACCGTGTCATAGTGCTAGTTATTGTATAAAACAATGAAGTAATATAGCCCATTGTTTTCTATTTTACTTCTTTCTAGTGTTTCCTAAACTCTACAGGTTTGGTTGTTTTGTTTATTAAATCTTCAATAATATTAAGGTAAGGAAAAGAAAAATACCAAACCCCACAAATTTTCCTGAGCTAACCCTCACCCATTTCCTATTTGTTGACTCACCTTGCTTTATGGATGAGTAAGAAGGTTTTTATAAGGACAAATTCATGGTGAGTTTTAACAGTTAACACACAAAGAAAGTGGCTGATAAATAAGAAAACAATTGTCAATTATTGTTTCTAATGATTTTTGTGCTGAGTTCATGCAAAAATGGCTTGAAAGTCATAACATGCCAGGGGGAAATAACATCACTAGGTGAGACAAGCTGACACTGAATTAGCTTCGCTGACTGACAGGTGACAGTCGTTTAGAGAATGTACAGGCTAAGACTACACGCCTTCACTAGTCAGTTAAGGTGAGACAGTGTCATGTGACAACTTGCTGGGGCTGCCTGCTGGAGCCTAGCAGCAGGTATTTAAAGGGAAAAATTTGACAAGTCAGTCAGTCACCGGCTGACACTCGCTGACGATACATCGAAGAGGCAAGGGAACAGAAGAAAGAAGACATGCTCTCAACACCAGAGCTGAAGACACCTCCGAAAGAGGGGGCCCTGCCACATCAAAACAGTTGAGGAGTAGGGGCCGAAACCGGACATGGTTCCTCCTGATAATGTCTCGAGCTAACTGGATCCTATAAAGGAGCTGTTGTTGTAGCAGACCACGAAACATGGTTGTAATTCCTCCTGTCATTTTATCTGTAACTGGAAATATTAAACTTCTATTAATATTTTCTGAAAATAGAAGAGAAATAGTGATCAGATTTTGTAGATATGGAAATTATTTGTACATGATAATTTAAGTCTACTAAACTGTTAGATTAGTAAAAATGAGCCCTAATTTATTTCTTATATAATGTTATATCTTAATTACATTACAAATCAAAAAATGCCAGTTGAGGTTTTTGAAATAGTTTTTTGGATATAAAGATGTTAATAGCATTATATATTTCTTTACTACCCACAAGGGGCTAAACACAGAGGGGACAAACAAAGACAGACAAACGGATTAAATCGATTATATCGACCCCAGTGCGAAACTGGTACTTTATTTATCGACCCCGAAAGGATGAAAGGCAAAGTCGACCTCGGCGGAATTTGAACTCAGAATATAACGGCAGACGAAATATGGCTACGCATTTCGCCCGGTGCGCTAACGTTTCTGCCAGCTAGCATTATAATATATCATTACTAGAAAATTGAAATACAAGTAATTAAAACAAAATATGCAAAACAAATGAATATGTAGAACATGAGGGGTTTAGTTCACTGATGATGTAAATGAATAGGTATGCTGCATAAGTGCTGTAATTGGTCATGCATTAAGTCAAGTTTGCAGCTGTGGCTGGAGCTAGGGATCTGTCGTAGGCTTCCAAGTCAGCAGGTATATATTAAAGGAAAAGGAAAACAAAACCAAGGCAGGATAAGCATCTCAGGTTGTTTAGAATATTTAATTAGAGTAAGCTTTGCCTTACTGGCACTTGTGCCTGTGCTAGTAGGGTGCTAAGAGCACTATCCAAGCATGATTGTTGCTAGAGCGGCTAACTGGCTTCCATGCTGCTGGCATGTAAGAGACACCATTCGAGCGGGATTGTTACCAACGTCGCCTTACTGGCACCTGTGCTGGTGGCATGTGTAAAAAGATTCAAGCGAGGTCGTTGCCAGTACTGCCTGACTGGCCCCGTGCCGGTGGCACGTAAAAGCACCCACTACACTCTCGGAGTGGTTGGCGTTAGGAAGGGCATCCAGCTGTAGAAACACTGCCAGATCAGATTGGAGCCTAGTGCAGCCATCTGGTTCGCCAGCCCTCAGTCAAACTGTCCAACCCATGCTAGCATGGAAGGTGGGCGTTAAACGATGATGATGATGATGATGATGAAGGTGAATCGAAAAAGAAGTAGAAATAATTAATATCTTACACCTGTTTCTGGGATGGGTCAGCATGTCCATGCACTAGGTATTTTGTCATCAGAGACAAGGTGTGGATGTAGGAAAGTTCCAGACAGAGAATTCAGTGTATAGAATGAAACAGTAGATAGAAGAATAATGACTAGAAAAATATACCTTCATGGAAGTACAGACTAACTTGTATTACCTTCTGGTGCCAGATGAGCTGGGAACTTTACCTGTTTTTCTTATATAGCGGATGTTTTCTGGTTGGTTTGTTTACTGTTAGTGTAATGCTACTTTATTATGTTTCCTTTTTGGAATAGATAAATATATTTAGCTTTTTAAGTAGGGATATATAATGATAAAACCGTCACTTATAACTTACTTATAAGTGTTACCATTATACGTAAATCCTGACTCCAGCTACATAAACACCTTAGCAAGAAATATATTTTCTGGAACGCTAACGGACATTAAGCGTACATCTATGTTGAATATAAATAATTTTGTGTTCTTTTAACTGCTATAAAAAAATATAGTTTCATAATTACAGAAATACATTTCATTAATAAGTCGAAGAATGTGAAGAAAGAGAAAATAATTTCTACATTATTTTATTATGTACATATAGCATTTTTAATATTTATAATACAATTTGAAGTAAAGTAATTTTGTCGTAGAG
>NC_043002.1:9544365-9564365 GCF_006345805.1 Octopus sinensis
TTATTGTCATCCTTTGATATCTGTTTTTACATGCTGCCATGGGTTGCAGTAGCTGTTTGTTTGTTTGTTTGTTGAGCGAAGCGGTCTTTTGTCCCAGAGCTTGCAAGATCACGCTTCTAGTGGAAGTCCGAAATGTGGTCCTTTGCTATTCGTAAGACCCGCAGAAGAGAAAGCAGGTCAACCCCCGACACTGAGAGCATCGACGGATGGATGAATGCGCATCCAGGCTCAGCGGTTGCGTAGGAAGTTGGGGACAAGAAACAAAAAGAAAGAGTGAGAGAAAGTTGGAGCGAAAGAGTACAACAGGGAGCGCCACCACCCCCTGCCGGAGCCTCGTGGGGCTTTAGGCGTTTTTGCTCAATAAACACATGCAACGCCCGGTCTGGGAATCGAAACCGTGATCCTCCGACCGCGAGTCCGCTGCCCTAACCACTGGGCCATTGCGCCTCCTGCAGTAGTTGTCAGGAAATTGTTTTACTACAACTATTTGTGATATTTTGTTTTGAACTTGGTATAATGTCTAAGTTTACAACAGTTTAAAGTAGTCTTCCATGGGAGCTACCAAATTTGGCTGCTATTTGAGAAAACCTGTTTACTGGAGAGGTTGGAGAGAAAATATTGTTTTCCTTGGGTTCAGAGCTACAATTGAAATATTAGGATTCTCATCTCTTCATTGCATATCAACCTGTCTACATTGTATTTCAATTACATTGTTTTATTTTAAGCGTGTGATTTACAGTAGTGGTTCTTAAATGTTTTGCCCTTTTTCTCATTATCAATGAGAAAATAGAATTTGCTTCTGTATAATTTTTCTATGTTGGATAAACTCAAAAGTTTAAAACTATTACACTTCACTTCAAATTAAATCCTTAGATGATTTGACAGCATTTTTACCTCTGCATTGTTGCCTAACTTGCAAGGAATTCGTAGCCATATCTCCCTCAAATACTAAAAAATGGTTAAATATACAGGATAAACTAATACTGTATATGGATATACAAGAAATAAGAAGGCAAGATGACCATGGCTAAAATGCTGGTTGAACAATAAATGTTTGACTTACAGAAAGATTTCTTGCAGAAAATGTAAATGTTGTCAGGGAGTGACAGAAGTTACCACTCCGCATGAAATAGGCTCTAAAAATCCTATAAATGTGTCTTACAGAGTCTTCAGTATACTAACAAAAACCCCACCAAACAACAACATATACAAATGATCCAGAAAACACAGGACTACAGGAAACTAACTCTGACAACAATAAAAACAGGAAGCACTATTATTTCCCTTCCCAATGTTACATGGCTGTACAGAATGCATTTAAGAAATAATAGGTTAACACACAACAATAAGCTCTGTAGACTTGATACTAGATTCTGTAATACAGTACTAATGACACTAAGCGCTTCCTTTATGGAACTGAAAAATTTTATCTCCACTCGTGACATTGATGTAGCAGTAATTCAGGAAACTCCGTATACCGTAACACTGAACATCCACCATTTTAAATTATAATCATCGTTAGACACTGGAAGTGATTTTTATAAAACACACAAACAGGTTGCATTCAGTGTCACAAATAACATTTGTAACTTCAAAAAGTCTCATTTTTTTTTCCCTGGTAAATCTGAATTAACCAAAATGTTTAACGAGTGTTCCGAGAATTGAAGTCACATGACTTACAGTCTCTGTCCGTTTCTTTCTTTATCTTTCAGAATTCTCTTCAAAAACTAAAATTACAAAATCAAAACAAATGTCTTGGATTCAATTAAAAGCTGACTGATATATAATGAAGGAATAGTAATTAATTAATTATCAAGATCGATATATTTCTGGATTTGAGTCATTTATTTCTATTATATGAGATTGATCAAACATTGTTTTGTTTTTGTTGAACAAGTTTGTGTTTTGTGATACCTGTGCCAGTGACACGTAAAAAGCACCAACCGATCGTGGCTGTTGCCAGCCTCCCCTGGCACCTGTGCCGGTGGCACGTAAAAAGCACCATCCGGACGTGGCTGATGCCAGCGCCACCTTGACTGACTTCTGTGCCGGTGGCACGTAAAAAGCACCAACCGATCATGGCCGATGCCAGCCTCCCCTGGCACCTGTGCTGGTGGCACGTAAAAAGCACCATCCGAACATGGCTGACACCAACGTTGCCTTGACTGGCTTCTGTGCCGGTGGCACATAAAAAGCACCAACCGATCGTGGCTGATGCCAGCCTACCCTGGTACCTGTGACAGTGGCACGTAAAAAGCACCCACAACACTCTCGGAGTGGTTGGCGTTTGGAAGGGCATCTAGCTGTAGAAACATTGTCAGATAAAACTGGAGCCTGGTGCAGCCTCCTGGCTTCCCAGACCCTGGTCGAACCGTCCAACCCATGCTAGCATGGAAAATAGACATTAAATGATGATGAAACTAAGAGGGAGCAATGCTACTCTAGAAACACAGGCTTCTAAATAAAAACTAGCAACATGATGTATGATATTCTATTATGTATTTCAGCCCTAAGGCTGGGGCACCGCCATATTAATAAACATATATTTAATACCTATTTCTTTACTACCCACAAGGGGCTACACACAGAGAGGACAAACAAGGACAGACAAAGGGATTAAGTTGATTATATCAACCCCAGTGCGTAACTGGTACTTAATTTATCGACCCCGAAAGGATGAAAGGTAAAAGTCGACCTCGGCAGAATTTGAACTCAGATTGTAACAGCAGACGAAATACCTATTTCTTTACTACCCACAAGGGGTAAACACATAGAGGACAAACAAGGACAGACAAACGGATTAAGTCGATTATATCGACCCCTGCGCGTAACTAGTACTTAATTTATCGACCCCGAAAGGATGAAAGGCAAAGTCGACCTTGGTGAAATTTGAACTCAGAATGTAGCGGCAGACGAAATACGGTTACGCATTTCACCCTATGTGCTAACGTTTCTGTCAGCTTGCCGCCTATATTTAATTCCACTGATCTTGCCAACCCTCCCACATCACAGCTATAGTTCATTAATAGTTCACAAACGCTATTTTTGATAGGAGACTTTGGTGCTTTCAAATAACAAGAAAGGGTGATTTTTATGTCATTGCAATTACACATCCTTTGTGGTCCTAAGCAGTTTACATCTGCTTTCATTGATACACAGATATGTTACCAAATTAACTACAACTTTTTCTTGAACATTATCTTCTGTTCCACACACCTAACTATTCCACAGCTTCCATCGTATCATCTGCCAATTATTGCATCACAGTTATACATCAGTGAAGAAAGTAAAAACACTTTTACAAACTTTAATAAAAGCTCAATACAATGAGTTCTGCAAAGAAAACAGAATCAAAGTTTTCAGAATTAACCAACCCTACGGTCACCGTCAAAGACAATGATTCAACAAAATAATTAATTACAAACAAAAAAAAAAACTAAATAAAACCCCACAAATATCCCACAAAGCAATCTAAAAAAATATAACTTGGTTACATACTAGCATAGCCAACCTCATAATAAAACAAAACAGAAATGCTGTAGAAACATTGTCAGATAAAACTGGAGCCTGGTGCAGCCTCCTGGCTTCCCAGACCCTGGTCGAACCGTCCAACCCATGCTAGCATGGAAAATAGACATTAAATGATGATGAAACTAAGAGGGAGCAATGCTACTCTAGAAACACAGGCTTCTAAATAAAAACTAGCAACATGATGTATGATATTCTATTATGTATTTCAGCCCTAAGGCTGGGGCACCGCCATATTAATAAACATATATTTAATACCTATTTCTTTACTACCCACAAGGGGCTACACACAGAGAGGACAAACAAGGACAGACAAAGGGATTAAGTTGATTATATCAACCCCAGTGCGTAACTGGTACTTAATTTATCGACCCCGAAAGGATGAAAGGTAAAAGTCGACCTCGGCAGAATTTGAACTCAGATTGTAACAGCAGACGAAATACCTATATATCAATGCAAGCCTATAGAGATAGTTTAGACCATGTGATGGAGATGGAGAGAGAGTCCTGTATGCCAAAACTATCACACTGTACCTCATACAATTCATCACTGTATGTTGGAAGTTATGTTGTTGCTATCTTAATGGAAGTATGATGATATAGCTGGAAAGATGGATCCATTGGCTGTACTTTGTTGTCAATCAGAGCTGACCTGGGCTCTGCAAGAGTGACAACTTGCTGGGGCTGCCTGCTGGAGCCTAGTGGCAGGTATTTAAAGGGAAAAATTTTGACAAGTCAGTCAGTCGCTGGCTGACACTCGTTGATGCTACACCGAAGAGGCCAGGGAACAGAAGAAAGAAGACATGCACCCAACACCACGTGTTTCGTAGCAGACCACGAAACACGGTTGTAATTCCTTCCTAAGAAAGAAAGAAGTTAGATATAGGTTCACACTTATTTAGTTAAAATCGAGACTAAATAAAAAGAACATATTTTTAAATGAATATTTTTGAGAGAAAAAGAATACATGAGTACCTTGTAGGGGTTTAGAATTGATGCTAGTTTTACTATAGAGGGAGGGAGCAAAAATAAATACAATGTGAAAAAAGTTTGATTTGAATTTTACCAAATGGTTTTGTACTTTATAATATCATTGTCCTTTTCTTTTTTTATAAGATGGATTCAATTTCTACTATATTGTTATTTACTCTTTATTTTCCTACTAAATACTTTTTTTTTCTTTTTCAGGTAAGTCAATATTTATGAAGATTTTTCGGGTAAGGTTGAAATCTTATGATCCAGGGCATTTTTCATGAATGTTGAGAATAGATTTTAGTGAGGTGCTATTGCAGAGCACTCATTTGTAAACAGTTGTAAGTCATTGGCCTGCAAAATTTAAAACTGTTAGAGCAGTGGCTGAGCCTAAACTTCTGGCCCTGCGTTCAGGGTTGAAGGCTTTTGCTAACAGTAATTTCTGTAAGTACACATAACATCCTGTTTGTATCAGTTGATCTTCTTACCCTCATTAACCCTTTCGTTACTGTATTTATTTTGAGATGCTCTGTGTTTCTTTCATTTACTTTAAATATAACAAAGAATTTAGTAAAATAACTTAGTTATCATTAAGCTAGTGTTAGGAACGTAAACTGTGACTAAGGTTTGGTGGAAGATTTTAATTCAAAACTTATGAAAACAAGACATTTGTACAACAGAGCCAGAGCCGGTTTCAGCTGAGTTGGTAACGAAAGGGTTAAAGTGTTACTGTCCTAAAAAAAATAGTATTCCAATAATTCTTGTAAATGTTTAAATTGACAGTGCTATCCAACCAATACTGGAAATTGTAAATAAACAAATAAGAAAACTATCTCTTGAGATGGGATTGAATCAGTGAAAATTCTGTTGAATATATAAGCTGGAGTATGTAAAGGTTTTGTGAATCGCAACTCAATATCTTAGCTTTAGTTTTCTTTCACTGGAAGATGTGTAAATGATGTGTACATTTTAATTATGAAATGCATTTTTATTATACTGTTTTAATTACAGCAATTATTATTTTGTAAAAACATTGGTACATTTACTATCATATGGGAAGATAAAAAGTCAGGTTGCCCCGAGGTGAGTTAAGTCTGATGATTGAAATACCTAAAATATTATTGGTTCTAGTATTTGGCTGCAGTCACCTTCTCGGCTCTCATTTCACCTCGCTTCATAAAATATTAACCTCATTATCTTACTTTCTATGGGTTTGATGTATTGTACAAATTTTTTTCTCTTAGCAATTATTTTTGTTTGATAGAGAAACAAATAAGGAATGATGTGGCTTATTGAAAAATATCATTGATTAGAACCAGGACAAACTTAGAGATGAAAACCTGCTTGGTTAATAATACAGGACATTGCATGTATATTATCTACTTGTTTCTAAGGCGGCGAGCTGGCAGAAACATTAGTGCGCTGAGAGAAATACTTAGCTGTATTTTGTCTGCCGCTACGTTCTGAGTTTAAATTCCGCCGAGGTCGACTTTGCCTTTCATCCTTTCGGGGTCGATTAAATAAGTACCAGTTACGCACTGGGTTCGATATAATCGACTTAATCCGTTTGTCTGTCCTTGTTTGTCCCCTTGTGGATAGTAAAGAAATAGGTATTTTATTTGTCTTTATGTTCTGAGTTTAAATTCCGCCGAGGTCGACTTTTCCTTTCATCCTTTCGGGGTCGATTAAATAAGTACCAGTTACGCACTGGGTTCGATATAATCGACTTAATCCGTTTGTCTGTCCTTGTTTGTCCCCTTGTGGATAGTAAAGAAATAGGTATTTTATTTGTCTTTATGTTCTGAGTTTAAATTCCGCCGAGGTCGACTTTGCCTTTCATCCTTTCGGGGTCGATTAAATAAGTACCAGTTACGCACTGGGTTCGATATAATCGACTTAATCCGTTTGTCTGTCCTTGTTTGTCCCCTTGTGGATAGTAAAGAAATAGGTATTTTATTTGTCTTTATGTTCTGAGTTTAAATTCCGCCGAGGTCGACTTTGCCTTTCATCCTTTCGGGGTCAATTACATAAGTACCAGTTACACACTGGGGTCGATATAATCGACTTAATCCATTTGTCTGTCCTTGTTCGTCCCCTCCGTGTTTAGCCCCTTGTGGGTAGTAAAGAAATAGGTATTTCGTTCTGAGTTCAAATTATCTTTCATCTTTTCGGGGTCGATAAATTAAGTACCAGTCGATCTAATTAACTGGCCCCCTCCCCCAAAATTTCGAGCCTTGTGCCTAGAGTAGGAAAGATTATCTACTTGTTTCTCCACCTGCTCCTCCAAGACTGCCATACTATGTTAAGCTGAAAAAACCTCAATTGCAAAAATAAGCAAATATTCAAACTTGTAAAATACATTTGAGAATGTCGTTGCTTGCTGCAGATTTTCAACAGCAGATGCCTTTATCTGTTGCCAACCTTTACCTGTTTCTATGCAATGTAAACAGACAGGGTGAGACATGTTTTTCATAATACTGATGCTTATTTACAATCATCACATGATATCAAGACAGGGGGTATTCCTCATTCCACAGGACAGGTTTCTTTCAGTTTCTCTACCAAATCCACTCACAAGGCTTTTGTCAACCTTAGACTATATAGCAGAAGGCTTTCCACAACCAGAAGTTACAGTAAAAGAAACAAGAAATAACTCATTTTGCCCCATACAAAAAACTTACGGAAGAAGGGAGATAATTCTGCTAGCTTTGATAGTAATACTTGGGCTTTGAGCAACAGGGTGGTGTTATCGCAGTACTAGGTTTGCAAGGAATAAGTCCTGGGGTCGATTTCCTCAATATAAAATCCTTTAAGGCAGTGCACCAGCGTGGCCACAATCAGGATGACTGAACCAAGTAAAAGAAAACTCATTTTCTCTCTTTTATCTTTCTACTTGTTTCAGTCATTTGGGGCACTGGCCTGAAAAGGCCTGGTGAAACAAACTGACTCCCCTTTACGTTTTTTTTTTTTTATAGTTTTGTTCTTATTATATCAGTCTCTTTTGCTGAAGTGTTATGTTATAGGGATGTAAACAAACTGATTAAGTGGTAGGAAGACAAACATAAACAAACAAACACACACACAAAATATGCTTCTTAGAGTTTCTCTCTGGCAAGTCCATTCACAATGCTTTGGCCCAGAGATACAATAGCAGACATCTGCCCATGGTATCACACAGTGGGACTGAACCCAAGTCCACATGATTCGGAAGCAATCTTCTTAACCATACAATCACACCTTAAAACACACACACACTCGTTTATGTGTGTGTGAAAATGTTTAAAACCTTGTGTCAGCCCTTAATAAGCAGATCCATGATCATAATAATTTTTTCTTTATTTAATTTTCCCATGTAGCAAAGTGGCCAAGCTCCCTTCAAGTGTTGGGTGTCATGGAGGCAGTGAGCAAGACCGTAAGCATTATGAGAAGAAGACCCATGAAGCTGGGTAAAATGGCAGTCATGGCAGATACCAGTACCATGCAAATGGTACCCATGCTGGTAGCATGTAAAACCACCCACCACTCTCTCAGAGTGGTTGGCGTTAGGAAGGGCATCCAGCCATAGAAAACCATGCCAATCAGACTGGATCTTGGTGCAGCCTTCCAGCATGCCAGACCAATCAAACTGTCCAACCCATGCCTGCATGGACAATGGACATTAAATGACGATGATGAATATGACTGATAATGGTCTTGAAGGTTACTAAGATTTTGGCCTATTATATTCACTGGTTGGGTAGAACAACATTGTTAAGTATGAATATCTTTTGTTTTTGAATTTAGTTTATACGGCAAGTGAAATCGAAATCGATCAAAAAATCGATGGAAATTGTAGTTGTGATACCAGTGCCGGTGGCATGTAAAATGCACCCACTACACTCACGGAATGGTTGGCGTTAGGAAGGGCATCCAGCTGTAGAAACACTGCTAGATCAGACTGGAGCCTGCTGCAGTCTCCTGGCTTCCCAGACCCTGGCCAAACCGCCCAACCCATGCTAGCATCGAAAACGGACATTAAACAATGATGATGATGATGATTAAATAAGTTTACATAATAAAAACTTGGGTCAAATTTCACAGTAAGAGTCTGGAAGAGCTTAAGTGACTTCTTGAAATACAACTAGCTTGAATCTTTTCACATTATTTACTGCTTAATTATAAAAAAAGTTAAATGTTCTTGTTTGAATATAAGTTCCTATTGGGTTTTACAATGTGGTTTGTATTCTTGTAGCATTTTACTCCAATTACATTATACAATGCAAAGAGAAATGCATGAACATCACAGGTGCCCTTCCTCTCTGTTTGAATGCATGGCTTTTAGAGAAGGCAATAAGAAACTGAATCAGAGCAACTTCCCAGATTCAAAGTAAGTTAGGTATATACATTTTGTAAAGAAAAATACTAAACGTTATTCCTAAGTCAATCACAAATGATTCTTAGCTAACATACTATTGATACTAGTAATATTGATTTGACACCATTCGAGCGGGATCGTTACTAGCGTCGCCTTACTGGCACCTGTGCCAGTGGTATGTGTAAAAGATTTGAGCGAGGTCGTTGCCAGTGCTGTATGACTGGCACCCATGCCGGTGGCACGTAAAAAAGCACCCACTACACCCTCAGAGTGGTTGGCGTTAGGAAGGGCATCCAGCTGTAGAAACTCTGCCATATCAAGATTGGAGCCTGGTGCAGCCCTCTGGTTCACCAGCCCTCAGTCATTCGTCCAACCCATGCTAGCTGGAAAGTGGACGTTAAACGATGATGATGATGATGATGATGATGGCACATGGCCAGAAATTTTGAGGGTGAGGTATAGTTGATTAACCTAACCTGTGCCACTAGTACTTGCTTTACATCACCCACCCCACGAAAAGACAAAGCATTAAATTGACCTTGATGTTAGTTGAGATCAATGTTGATGTATAACCGATGCATCAAGATGTTTTGTTTGTCAGATTGCCAGTTCAGCCGTTCTGTTGCACTTTATAATTAGTAGTATTGGAGTACCAGTACTTTTTAGTTTTTTTTCTTTTCTATTTTATTGCTAAAGAGAAAACAAACCAGGATTAAACCTG
This sequence comes from Octopus sinensis, assembly GCF_006345805.1. Classification (NCBI taxonomy): domain Eukaryota; kingdom Metazoa; phylum Mollusca; class Cephalopoda; order Octopoda; family Octopodidae; genus Octopus; species Octopus sinensis. Next base: position 9,553,940 of record NC_043002.1, read on the forward strand.
AGCTTTATGTAAAGATGAAAAGAATATAAGATTTATTTGCATGTTTATGTTGTGTGTATTTCATATATCTTCACAGATTTGCAATCATAGCTTTCTATCTTAAAAAGCTCGGTGACAGAAGACAGATAAAAGAAATAAGATTATATACTGTATAAGCATATATTATGCAAATGCGATTCATACACACACATACGCGCGCACACAAACAAAGAAAATATGGTTATTGTAGTTTGTAGCAAAGAATATTAAAGAAAATGGCTTATGCAGTTTAAGAGGAAATAACTCTGCAAATACTCAGAAATTATCTCCCTTGAAAAGGGATTTTTTTCTCTCTTTTTCTCTCAAGTCACCGAAAATGTCTTATTAAAAAAGATTGTGTGGAGTTTATTTTGAAATATAAATGTGCATTGAATCGAATGTTGGCATAACACAATCATTAAAACATTTAGCTCAGTACTGAAAATAACCAAAAATTTATTAGAATGAATTGCTCCACTGTCATTAAAACTCTCTCTCTGCCAGAGTGCCTCTACATAGTTGTTCGACTTACAAACAACCAAATCTCTCTACCCCCCCTCTTATACTAACCCCCTTGAGGTCATCCCTAGTTGTTGTTGAAGGGATCCAAATTAAGATCTTTCAGAATTACACGCTAATTTCTGTCTCAAGCATCAGCTTGATAGTAACAAAATTATTTTAATTAAATTCTATTCCAATAATTAATTGAAATAAAGGCATTGTATTTTGGTAGGTGCCACGTTTTCTGGCACCTAATGAAAAGTGCTCCAGGCTGGTCACGTCCCTGGGGAATCTGACATTGTTCAAGGCAGATCGAGCTGGTTTCCATGAACATTTTCTAAGCAAAGATGACTGCTCCAAAGAAGGCCAAGATCGTTTCATGTACAGGAAAGGTGATGGCCTCAGTGTTTTGGGATGCAAAAGGCATTGTGCTTATTGAGTATCTTCAAAAATGCACACCATCAATGGAGAGTACAATGCCTACATGCTGAGGCACTTACAAAAAGAGTGGCTGTGTTGTAAGTAGCTTGCTTACCAACCACTTGGCTCCGGGTTCAGTCCCACTGCGTGGCACCATGGGCAAGTGTCTTCTACTATAGCCTCAGGCCGACCAAAGCCTTGAGAGTGGATTTGGTAGACGGAAACTGAAAGAAGCCTGTCGTATAAATGTGTATATATATATATATATATATATATATATATATATACACACATATATATGTATTACTACACTCTCGGAGTGGTTGGCGTTAGGAAGGGCTTCCAGCTGTAGAAACACTGCCAGATCAGACTGGAGCTTGGTGCAGCATCCTGGCTTCCCAGACCCCAGTTGAACCGTCCAACCCATGCTAGCATGGAAAATGGACGTTAAATGATGATGATGTGTGTGTGTCTGTGTTTGTCCTCCCAACATTGCTTGATAACCAATGCTGGTGTGTTTATGTCCCCGTAACTTAGCGGTTCGGCAAAAGAGACCGATAGAATAAGTACTAGGCTTACAAAGAATAAGTCCTGGGGGCGATTTGCTCAACTGAAGGCGGTGCTCCAGCATGGCCGCAGTCAAAATAACTGAAACAAGTAAAAGAGTAGGATAAAACACCTTGGAAACTGAATGCTCCAACACATAGTCATTGATTTCAATGACTGTTGTGCATGACTGTAGCATTGGATTTGGCCCCATCTGACTGACTATCATCTGTTCCCCAGCATGAAAAGACCCTTGGCTGGGAACCAGTATCCCAATGATGATGATGATGTCATATCTGCTGTTGATGACTTTTTTTGGCCAACAGGACGAAAGCCCTTCAATTGGATTGAAGTGCTGCAACCTCAGTGCAAGGGGATTACGTTGTAAAATAAACTTCATTTGGTCACGTTTCATAAAAGTATTTTGATCAGCCGATGAACTTTTCAGCCGACCCTTGCTATATCCCAGAGTTTGAGTGAACATGATACATAGTTACACATTTAAACGTTTTTTCTGTATTGTGTTTCTCTGAAAATTTTCAGCATATATTTTACTGGATTACACTTCGGAATTTTACTTTTTGCGTGCATGTATGTATGTTCTTTTTTCATTGCAAACCAAATCCAAAAGTGAAATACAAATAACATTGTTGTCCTCTTTTATTTTGTATTATAGTAATCTCTATATATATATATATATACGGCAAAATGTCTGTGTGTGTATCCTTTATACAAATCCACAATTTTTCCAGTTAGAGGGCTCGCACTTTCTATGGTCATTCAAAACCGTCCAAGGGTGGTTGTGCACATCTTTACATTTCCCCAGTCACCCCGCAAAGCCATTAAAAAATCAATAGAAGTGACTTTTTTGTGAATTTTCTATCCAAAAGCCAATCAAAATGCCCGAAACTTGATACGCCAATTGAATGCCAGCTACCTGTATGTGATTGGTTGGAGATTTGGACAGTACCCGGAGATTTGGACAGTATGTGATTGGTTGGAGATTTGGACAGATTTGCCGGGTCATAGTGCTGGTGCATGCATATAATATTTTATGTTAGGCATTTTTATGGACAGTACTCGTATGTATGTGCGCACGCACTAGCACTATGACCTGGCGTTGCTGGGTCATAATGCTAGTAATTACTAGCAGAAAATGCTAAGTTTTTCCCTTTTTAAACATATTTATAGTTAATCCTTTTGATACTACCCTACTTGGGATTGCTTCTTGTTCTGTGAGACAAAGTTGCTTGTTTCAAAATGTTCATATTTAAAACAGTCTTTTTATAATTTTAGATAAAAAATATCATGTAACTGCAACAAATGCTAGTTTTATAAAGAAAAGTGAATTATTTTGCAAAATACTTTCAAACTCGTGGTTATTTTAAAAATGAATTTAAATGCATAGGTAATGTTTCATGAGAAAAATGGTCTTGAAAAGTAATTCTACATGAGTGCTTCATGTATTTTAAGGTTTGATGGTTGTTTGGAGTCAAAGCAAATAGCAAGAAGCGTTCCCTCTGACATTCTAATAACTGCCAATTCACCACCTAAATTATAAATAATAATTTTATTTTAGAAAACATTACAGTGATACTGTATTACGGAAAGTGGTATGAAGAAGATGCTATTGAATTTCTAGTCTTTTGAAACAATGAAAGGGATTAAAAACATTGACTTAATATATTCATTGCTATGGACTATTATTATGAGCTTGACATTTAGTAATGTTAGTATTGGCTGACCTTTCTTTAAGTGGTACCATATGCATTTACCCTGTTATAAAATAATCTGTCCTCCATCGAAGGTACGACTGTCGAATACAGTTTTATAATTCATGACATTTAAGCATCATTATACTTCCAAAGTTTTAGTTACAAGTGTGTGTGTGTGTGTGTGCGTGCACGCAATAGACTGAATATTTCAGAGCAGAGGATGTAGGGTTGATGTTTCAAATCCTCTATAATGTAATTATGACTGACGGAAACAAAATGCAAAAATGTTTACATGCTCAGCTGTAATTGAATTAGTTCAAGCCTGGGTTAATGTTTGCCTGGCCTGTCCTCCTATGTCCATCCTTATTTCTTTTGATATGATGGCTTTGGCTGTTTGTATTATACTTATTTGCTCTATAATTCTTCCTTACTGATTTGCTGGGGTAAATAAATGCATTTGAATCGAGTTATTATGAAGCAAAGCACATTTTTGTACTCTACTTGACTGGCACCCTGTTTCACTTTATGGTTGAGTGATGAGTAGGAGGGAGGACATTTTCTGTAAGTATGGCTTTGTTGCAGAGAGAGAGAAACTCAAGCAAAAATAAAAACAAGTTAAAACATTTGGATTATAATTGAGGTGGTCGCTTGAACTAATTTCTCCCATGTTCAGGAAGTGGGGAGATTGTTTAAAACAGACAGATTAAGATAAATTGTTAAAATAACATAAAAGGGTATCATTTAGTCCCAGGTCAATGCTTATTCAGCTAAGCTATGTTTGAAAGAACTTCAGCTGAGATCCCTTAGTCTCTTGGTCTTTCCAGGGTTACATACTATATCCTCCTTTTCTAAAACAATAGAGTGTGGTTGCTATTTTAGCAGGGTAATGACTACAGAAAGACTACATATGTATGTATTGAATGAGATGTGACTTCCCAACCCATCTAGGAGGGTATTAACTCTAAATACATACTAGCCTAATACCAGCCCTATAGACAGAGAAATGTAAATATGCAAAGAAATTTTCAATTTACACCTTGATTGAATGTTTAAATGTCTTAAATTACATTAACAGTCTGTAGCTACCCTGTCATAAACATGTTGCATTGAAACATTTTTAGTCTGATTATTATGTCTTTTACATGGGATTATGAGCCAATGGCTCATAATAATAGGCCATAGCAATGAATATATTAAGTCAATGTTTTTAATCCCTTTCATTGTTTCAAAAGACTAGAAATTCAATAGCATCTTTTTAATACCACTTTCCGTAATACAGTATCACTGTAATGCTTCCTAAAATAAAATTATTATTTATAATTTAGGTGGTGAATTGGCAGTTATTAGAATGTCAGAGGGAACGCTTCTTGTTATTTGCTTTGACTCACTTTGCTCCAAGTTCAAATCCTGCCAGTATCAACTTTGCCTTTCGTTCTTTTGGGGTGTGTGTATATGGTACTAAATTTGAGTGGCCAGTTTGAGATAGCCATAATAATACTACTATGTTTATGTTCTTAACTTAAAACCTTATTGGGTTTCTTAATATAATGTCATATACACACTTTTGCTTTCCTAGACAATCTTGGGAGGAGATGAATTTAATTTTCAGAGGCATAAATTTAGTCCTACAATTACATCTTCATCAGTCTTATATATATGTAAGATATATATATATATACACACATACACATATATATAGATATATATATATTATATGTGTGTGTGTATGTATTGGCACCTGTGCCGGTGGCGTGTAAAAAGCACCCACTACAGTCATGGAGTGGATGGCGTTAGGAAGGGCATCCAGCTGTAGAAACACTGCCAGATCAGACTGGAGCCTGGTGCAGCCACCTGGCTTCCCAGTCCCCGGTCAAACTGTCCAACCCATGCTAGCATGGAAAACAGACGTTAAACGATGATGATGATGATGAGTCTGGCTATGCAAATCCAGCACTACCACTACTATAGCTGTCTCACTTAGGTTCCTCCATCCCTCTTTTCTTTGTTACACGTCCTCACAATTGTTTTACATGCCTTCCTTATAAGTTTTATTTATTTTCCGATACTGTCAGCTTTGCCTTCAAAGGCAATGCTAGGGAGCCAATAAAGTTTTAAGTTTTTATGAGTGCATATAAAATACTTTTAACACAGCTGCCTCAGTCTGGTTACAGCCATGCTCTCTACATACAAGTATATGGAAAATGAGTGTTCATTCATGCTTGTATATCTGTAATACGTGTGCACACCGACATGCTCATATGTCAACAACGAAAGAATTTATTTGGTGTGACATCTTTTAGTGAGTGCATACATTTTTGTGTGTACACATCTACATGCACATTTCTCTGTGTGTGCTAGTCCATCACAAGATTACTCATTTTCGCCAGCTGAGTAGACTGAAGCAACATGAAATGAAGTTTTTTTGCTCAAGAACACAACACCCAGTTCTACTTACACACATTTATTAATTTGAGCTAAGACCATTATACATAAATACATATGAGCGTGATCGTTACCAGTATCGCCTTAGTGGCACCTGTGCTGGTGGCATGTGTAAAAAGATTCGAGCGAGGTCATTGCCAGTACTGCCTGACTGGCCCCCATGCCGGTGGCACGTAAAAGCACCCACTACACTCTTGGAGTGGTTGGCATTAGGAAGGGCATCCAGCTGTAGAAACTCTGCCAAATCAAGATTGGAGTTTGGTGCAGCCATCTGGTTCACCAGCCCTCAGTCAAAATCGTCCAACCCATGCTAGCATGGAAAGCAGACATTAAACGATGATGATGATGATGACTATCTAAGCACTAAAACGTGCATGTTAGTACACTTTTGCGAACTATTTAATCCTTATTGGACATCAAGTTGGGGAAGATTCTAACAATTTCTTCTACCTGGGCCGTGTGATCAGTGATGGAAGAATAGTAAGTGATGTGAACAAGAGAATTAGCAATGTAGGAGCAAGAACAAAAATTAATTCTGATATGAATGAAGTTTTGGCTATAACAATGCTAAACAAGGAAAGTCTCCAAGAAACTGGACACACTCCACCAACAATGTCTACAGAAGAACCTCAGAATCACTTGGTAAGATGACATTACACTTGAGAAAATCTTTCTGTGAAACCCTGTGAGGCTGCATTGATTTTGCCTTGCACTTGGCATGCAATGACTGCAGTGAAGAAAATACCGGAAGAAGGATAATGAGGAAATGGTTTTGGGCACCAGCTGAACACTTGATATGATGTAATCATCTAACCCCTTGCCTCAAAGTTGCTGGCCTTGTGCCAAATTTGAAATCAATATGAAGGATTTATTCCTTAATATTTCAAACTAATAAACATTGTGTGGAGTTGGTGGAGTCTAAAATTAAGTATTGAGGATTAGTTGGTATAATATTGAGAGCTTTAGCTGGATAAACGTAAGCTGTTAAGATATATATAATCAGGATAAAGCGCCAGTAAGACTAAGAGTGAGACTAATTTATATTAACGAGGCTATTGAGAAAATTACAATTTTCAAATTCATTCTGTATTTATATTGTTCTGTGGGTAAGGTGTCTTGTTTGAAACAATTTAATTATTAATTTTTTTAAAGGAGACCTAATTTGCTTCATCTCTTCCATTCTAAAAGTCAAATTGAGTAATATTGTTTGGTAAATTTTAAATACTTGGGAGAATTTTTTTTCTTCTAATCTTCCTTAGCAAAGATGACAGGAGGATATAAGTAAAGAGAGACCATTCAGATACAAAATCCCCTGAATTTCACATTTTTCCTTGCTAGATCTTTTCATTAAAAAAAAAAAGGACAACTATTTTGATTCGTAATTCTCGTTTACTCTTTTATTTCTTTCTCATTTGACTGCGGCCATGCTGGAGCACCGCCTTTAGTCGAACAAACCGACCCTACAACTCGCTCTTTGTAAGCCTAGTATTTATTCTATCGGTCACTTTTGCCGAACCGCTAAGTTACAGAGGCGTAAACACATCAGCATCGGTTGTCAAGAGATAGTGGGGGACAAACAAAGACACAAACATATATACGACGGGCTTCTTTCAGTTTCAGTCTACCAAATCCACTCACAAGGCTTTGGACAACCCGAGGCTATAGTAGAAGACACTTGCCCAAGGTACCACGCAGTGGGACTGATCCCGAAACCAAGTGTTTGGTAAGCAAACTACTTACCACACAGCCACTCCTGCGCCTATTTACCTTCAATTTATACTTTTATATCTATTGTAAATAAGAATGGGCGAAAGTAAAGAATACCCACACCCGGTGTTTAAGGTTAGGGGTTTTTGTTACGCCGAAAACGGGTGGTGTACGTATTGTTGTTGATGATGAAGGGTCTGTTCAATTGTTTTGACTAAAGTTTTCCAAAGATCTATTTAAATATAAAAACGTTACATTTCTTTCCTCCTCACCACAAGGACGGATATCTTGGTATTAAAATATTTTTTAGAATAAAAGCAGAGTTTGTGCTGAAATGCGCAACATACCCGCAGCAATTCGAACTATTGTTGATAAACTTTTCCCTTAAGTTTTAATGAAATCTTTATTCAGAAAAGTAATTTCAGTGTTGTCGATAAATTTCTTAATAAAGTGCTCTGATGAAGTAAAGACGAAAGTCTCACCAGTTGAAGTCCCTTGGTTTCATGATGTTGATTTGATTTGGCTTTTTACGTTCTGAGTTCAAATCTCGCCGAGGTCAACTTTACCTTTCTTCCTTCTCTGTTAAGCTCTGTGCCAATTGTAGAAACGATTATTAAGAAATATAATCACACAGGGAGTGTACTTACGTCTCTCTCTCTCTCTCTTGTGTACAGGTGGTTGTTAGAAAATACTCATGAAAAGAACAAGGAGTGTAATGATAGGTTCTTTATGTTGATAGTATTACTTCCGTTCAAAGAAAACTCATTGTTTACGGTTTTACGTAGTGACTTCTATGATTCAACGATAGAACAGTTCGGTGCGAAGGCGTGTCTGCTGATTGAAATTATTTACATAGGTAAATTCACTAGTTTTATTATTACAGCCTCAAATTTAATATCTTATTTCACACATGACTTAGTTCCTACATTGAAATATCTGTTCACTTTGCGAACTAAACCAGATTGTTTAGCCCTAGGTAAACAATTTGAGCAGAATTAGCAGACCTGTGGCTAAAGGTATTTCCAGCTTTGACCACACGGTTTTTGTTCTTCTCATACAGGAACCATATTATCTACACTTTTAAAGACAAGTAGAGTGTGTTATGAGGATATGGTTTCACTGCTATTTCTAGCAGGACTAGCGACTACTTTGAAGCACCCTGGTTACCAGAGCCAAGTATGTAAATGAAATAGTATACGACACAACAATGCTGAAAGTTGGCCGAGCATGCCGCCCATTGGTAGATGTTACACTTAAAACTATTTATTGACTTACTTGACCTCGACCAACAATACTGCCTCAAGCAGGTTTATTATTATTATTTTTTTTATCAATTCATGTAGTTTTAAGTCCCCGTTTTTGCTCTTTTTTCCTCCTATTCGTCTTCACTTAACATTTACTATTTCGTCATTCAGACGTGTGTACCTCATTAGTAGTTGTACCATTTCCGCTTTCTTCCTCGTGTCATAATCTCTCGCACTCACACAGGTACACACACCATATGGAGATATTTAAAAAGAATCTTACTTAGCAAGGCTTCGTAACAATATTACACCTACTGCTTTGCTCTCGGAAAATGCGTCAAGACACGCACCTCGTCTCTAATGAGAGATCTCTCGACATTTGATTGTCTAATACATAAGGAATCACCAACATCTTTTGTATGAACATAGCCATCGCTTATTTGTCAGCATGAAGAACTTTAATGGGTAACACGTTTTACCTATATGGGTGACCTCATCAGGAGCTGCTGCTGACTATCAACTGAGATAAAAGCGAAGGAGTGTAACAAGAAAACGAAGGCCTGTCGCCGACCAACTCCTACCCCAGGCTCCTCATCCAATTATCAGCAGCTCCAACGAAAAGCAGCAGCATGCCAAACTATCGTTTTTCTCATCCTTATCACACTTACTGCTGTTATTTACCAACTTCTCTAGTTTATGGCTTTCTACACGGTCGGTATTTGGTACCGTTGCCAACATCGTATCACGATTGCTTATTTCTTTTACACCGGGACAACATACCAGCAGCAACATAATCCTCATCTCACTGCTACACAAAGCTAAGTTGGAGGTTGAGCGGTGTCTCCCCTCCACCTCGCTCGAAAACACCCGATCGGTATGGGTGAAGATAGTGGATACTTTAGCCGCCGCTCCTGCCAGTTTCGACTTCCTACACGAAAGCAACACCAACAACAAACAGATACGGGTAACTGCAAGAAAAAAAGTTCTAATGGATACGACTGTAATGCTACGACTACTACTACTAGTTCGGTTGCCAACTGCATAAATAAAAGCGAAGCTATAACAACCAGTGGCTGTTGTGATGCTGTTACTGCTGCTAACAATTATAACAATACTTCTATTACTGTTGCTAATTGTACCAATAACAACTGTCGTGCCGATCTTAATAGCAACAATTCCGGAGATCACTGCTACTCTTGTGATCGCCTACAATTTGATCTGCGATGCAGACCAGTGGAACAAAATGAAGTTTCCCCTCTCTCCCCAGGACAGGTGCTTGATGAAGGAACTGAAGACAGGACAAATTGTAACCCTTCAAATAGTTTAAACAGTTCAATTAATAGCTGTTCACAATTAGTTGATGGCGTGAGAGATGCTAACAACGACACTACGTGTACATCCAATTTACCGAGTAGCTTCTACAGTCGACCGGTACATCAAGTTGGTAGTTCTGCTATCGACACAGATACTACTTATAATACTGGAAGTAGTAGTTCTAGTGGTGGTTATTACGCTCAGACGAACAACAGTTGTGGCCGAACGACGTTTTCTCCAAACAGTATACTCCATTTGAAATACACGGATCTCAAGGATTTGAACTCTTATAGAAATTTATGTAACGTGTTTACGGACGAACAGGATTTTGAAGAATTTAAACAAGAATTACAAGACTTCCAGTGTCTGAAAGAAAGTCTTCAGAAAAGTGGATGTAATCACGACTACCAAGCATCTCCACTGCGCGAAACACCAGAAAATATTGAAGAACAATTGGTCCAAAATAACAGAATCGGAATCAGCCCGAGTAATAGCCCAATTTTAACCAGTATTAACCAG
>NC_043002.1:9569365-9666865 GCF_006345805.1 Octopus sinensis
TTATACATGAAAATAATTTCTATACTTACACGGTATGAAATAGATACATAAAAGCAAAAACATTGCAAGTGGAATGAGTTGGAGAATCAATAAGAATCAAAATATTGTAAGAGTACATTCTTAGCACAAAAGATGTTGACTACTGTGTGAGGAATGCTGGTAGAATGAGCATTACTAGGAGGATGAGGAACAATTTTTACCATCTTACAGTTCATTATCACCAACATCGGCTTGAGGGATGAAAAACTTATCCTAAGTTGTTTGTTGTTTATAACACATCATCTCTCTTTGTACAGCTCAGGATAGGAACTGGGCTCATTATAAACTCCTCTTGTAATTTTTATGCTACATTCCGTATGAAAAAAAGCACCAACCGTTCGTGGCTGCTGCCAGCCTACCCTGGCACGTAAAAAGCACCATCCGCACGTGGTTGATGCCAGCGCCACCATGACTGGCTTCCGTGCTGGTGGCACGTAGAAAGCACCAACCGATCGTGGCCGTTGCCAGCCTACCCTAGCACCTGTGCCGGTGGCACGTAAAAAGTACCAACCGATCGTGGTCATTGCCAGCCTCCCCTGGCACCTGTGCTGGTGGCACATAAAAGCACCCACTACACTCATGGAGTGGTTGGCGTTAGGAAGGGCATCCAGCTGTAGAAACACTGCCAGATCAGACTGGGCCTGGTGCAGCCATCTGGCTTCCCAGACCCCGGTCGAACATTCCAACCCATGCTAGCATGGAAAATGGACGTTGAACGACGATGATAATGATGAGGATCATTATCAGCAAAAGCCTGCAGACCTTCCTTTGTAATTAACCAACCTTTTCATAGTAATTTTTGTCGTCAGTTTAAGTGGTGCAGGTGGAACTTCTCTCAAATCCTCCTATGTCCCTTGCAAGTGTCACAATAATCTTTCTGAAATTCATATAGACTTTCTGCTTGAAGAAAACTTGTAATGCCATGGATACAGTCTGACCATTTACTCTCCCAAGCACTATTGAAGGTTGAAGGTTTCACCCACCCCATGATTCAGCTAGATTATCCACAACATCCATTATAATGAATTTCTTCTTGGAATCTCTAACTGTAGGTTTATCCTCCTTGTTAATTGCTTTCATATGTTGTTTGAAAGTTCTCATAATAAGTCTTGGTCTATTGGCTGGAGTGTTCTTGGGGATATATTCCGACTCTCACATTATCAAAAAGGTCATCTAAGTTCACTGCTTGTCTTGGGAAATATGTCTGGCACTGTACCTTGTATACTGAAGCACAAAAAATGTTTGTAGCTAATCTTTGAAAAGTCTCTTAGTAATCCATGCCTTTTTATTTGAATGTGAAACCAGAGGTAGATCAAAGTATGTGCAATCCTAGAATGCCCTTTAGGTTTTCAGAGTGATACACATAACATATAGGCACCAGGCTTGCCGAGCCTGGTACTATTGCATCAAATTTGGTACTTTTGGTGTGTGGTTAATACACTACAGTAATTTGCTACTTTTTTTTCAAATTTTTTTGCTTTATGTAAAAAATAACTCAGCACAAAGTTTTGTCAGTGAACAGGTCACGGTCTCAAAATGACAAAAATATTTTGACAAATTAAATGTTGAAGTGAATCTAACGGTTTTTGTGTGTTTCTTAAATGGCTTATAAATACCTTCCACACTGCAATTGTTTTCTTTCCAGCACACGATCTCAGATCAAGTCACTCGCTATGCAAGTACATCTCATCTCTGTAAAAAATAAGTTTACAGCATATGTAAGTGAACAATGTAAAAATACTTTACATTACTGTTGGACTAACTATTTTATATCAAAATATATCTTGCGACATTTTATAACGAGGCAGTTTATAGCTAATTGGTAGCTAATTGGTTTAGAATGTGTTCAATACATATATTGTATGTACCATCCAATATTGCTGCTTTGCCACCTCTAATGCCAGTCAGTAGCATGTTTTATACATAAATGACAAGTGCTTCCTTACTATCTCGTTAAATGTTTAGCAATTACAAGTGATGAGCAAGAATACGAATGATAAAAGCGGTGATGAGATTGACTTAGGTTTAACTCTGCCAAAGGAAAGAATTAAACAAAAGTGGAAAACTGACCGACTTTTGGCAGCAGTGCTGTTTCATTACAGAACATAACTCACCTGTGAGATTTATGGATCATTTACCTGGACTAATTCAAAATGCATGTTTTGATTCCAAAATAGCTAAAGATATCAAATGTGCAAGAACCAAAGATACTCAAATATATAAAAATGTTTTAGGCCCTTATTGCTTTGAAAACCTCATTAAACAGTGAAAAGAGTGCAATACATCATCATCATCATCATCATCAATTAACGTCCGCTTTCCATGCTAGCATGGGTTGGACGGTTCAACTGGGGTCTGGGGAGCCCGAAAGCTGCACCAGTCCAGTCAGATCTGGCAGTGTTTCTACAGCTGGATGCCCTTCCTAACGCCAACCACTCCGAGAGTGTAGTGGGTGATTTTATGTGCCACCGACACAGGTGCCAGACGAGGCTGGCAAACGGCCACGCTCGGATGGTGTTTTTTATGTGCCACCGACACAGGTGCCAGACGAGGCTGGCAGACGGCCACGCTCGGATGGTGTTTTTTATGTGCCACCGACACAGGTGCCAGACGAGGCTGGCAGACGGCCACGCTCGGATGGTTTTTTATGAGGCTGGCAAACGGCCACGATCGGATGGTGCTTGTTACGTGCCCACAGCACGGAGGCCAGTCGATGCGGTACTGGCTACGGCCACGTTCGGATGGTTTTCTTATGTGCCATGTGCCACAAAGATACAAATTCCATTGATAGTTCTATATTTAAGAAGTGAGGAATTATTTACATTATTTACATTCGACAGATCATCTTGTTTGTTGTTAACACAATGTTTTGACTGATACATCCCCCCACCCTTCTTCAGGTGTCTTGGGGGAAATTTCGAACCTGGGTTCATTATTATCATTATTATTATTATTATTATTGTTGTTGTTCAGGTCACTGTTTGGAATTGAACTTGGAATCTTGGGGTTAGTAGCCCACGCTCTTAACCACTATGCCATATGCCCGTGGGCAATTATGGAGTGAATTTTAGGGCTTATAAATCTAATATTTTCTATCCTTCCTTAATACTGGTTCCCATATGCTGCTCACATCTGCACTCAGTCTGCTTAGGAGGTTGTTGTGTCCTAGCATATCTGCTGCTGCTGCTTTTAGTTTTCGAATTTTCCAGTGGTGTTCTCTGTCTATTATTTTTAACTTCATCCCGCAGGGAGAGGTGGTCTCCATTTTCCTATACATGATCAGCTATACCTGATTTATCAATATCTCCTTGTGTCACAGCTTTGCGATGATCCTCTACCCTTATTTTGAGGGGGCAGCATGTTTTACCTTTGTGTAACCTACCACAGCTGCATGGGATGGTGTACACGCAGTCTTTGGTCATATTCTCTTCTAATGGTGGTTTTACTCAAAGGAGATATTTGCAAAGTGTTGTATTACTCTTGAATACTGTCCTGATGTCATATGGGCTGCATATCTTTTGTATCTTTTCGGAGAGGCCTTTCACATAGGTACAGACAGTATTTTGGCCTCATCCTCTCTCTCCTCCATAATTGGAGTGGGTAGTATATACTTTTGGGGTAGTTGTTGCTTAACAGATCATTACTGAGCTTGATCGTTTCTTTGTGATGTGTATCATGATCACTACTTATACTCTTTGCTTGATGTTTTAGGCACTGAGCAATCCCTCTCTTTACACTGTATGGATGGTGGGAATTGAAGTTGAAGTGCAAAGAATATAAGTAGTGACCGTGATACAAACCACAAAGAAATGATCAAGCTCAATGCCGATCTGTTAGGCAACAACTACCCCAAAAGTATACTGTTTACTCCACGTGAAAGACCTCTCCAATAAAGTGAATGTTGTTTGTGCACTGAAAGAGCATTGTCTCCTTGCTATGTATGGTGATTGTGTTTTGGCATGGGAGTAACTAAATGTACTTGTTGACCTGAATGAAATCACATGTTTCATACCTCATTGGTATCTCTTTGTTTGTCTTGTCTATTCCCACCCTCAGTGTTGAAAGTTGGGGACCATAGACATATACGCACCATCTTTCTCGTTGGCTCTGGCTGTGATTGTGCATTCAGCCGGAAGTTTCCGGTCCATTCTTTGATGTTGTCCAGCCTGTTTTCTTTGTAATTATTTTTTTAATGCTGGTCTAAAGAGAAACGATTGCTTTTCTCACACCATTCTGTGTAAATTAGTCCTATTCCTTGTAAAGTACTTGCCATTATTAAGAAAGGTGTACACCATAGATATACTGCACTAAACAAGTATTCAATTTTGCAAAAATCTTTAAAATCACATTTGCATGAAAATCTTTGGATTACTTTTAACTGAGGAGAAAATGGTTGTTACTCTGTTGTTTACTTTTTATTATTTTCATATTTAGCAATAGAATTTGTTTTCATTTTATTTATTGCATTAGAATTATTTCATTTTTTTCTCAACTTTACATCTCTTTACATATAAATGGCAAAATGTGTGTGTGTGTGTGTGTCCTTTATACAAATCCACAATTTTTCAGTTAGAGGGCTCGCACTTTCTATGGTCATTGAAAACCGTCCAAGGGTGGTCGTGCACATCTTTACATTTCCCCAGTCACCCCACAAAGCCATTAAAAAATCAATAGAAGTTATTTTTTTGTGAATTTTCTATCCAAAACTTAATCAAAATGCCCGAAACTTGATACGCCAATTGAATGTCAGCTAGCTGTATGTGATTGGTCAGAGATTTGGACAGTACTCGTGTGTATATGCACACTCATGCATCTGTATATGCATGTACTAGCACTATGACCCGGCGTTGCTGGGTCATAGTGCTAGTGTGAGTATAATTATTAAGTAGAATCTAAAGAAAATTGTAACTACAAAAGTTTTTCAAAGTGAAATAAATTATTTTACTCTGAGAAAGAAGAGTTTAGAATTGAAATATAAGAAATAACCTTATGTGTATTTTGCTTGAGTTTGTAGTAGGATATGGCATTGGTCCTCTAAAATTAGAAACAGGAACTGAATATTACAGTAAATCAGTATTATTATTGGTTGCTATGGTAGATTATGAGTAAAAAAGTTCATAGTGAGCTGAATTTTTCAACTAATCTTACTTTTTGGTTGAAGAAAGCCTTGCAGGAAGATACAACATCCCCTAAAACACCTGAAGAAGAGTGTCTCCTGAACAGCTTTAACCCCTTAATGGATTATCCCGAGTTTACTCATGCATCGCAAATATATCTTTTTAGAACCAGACGAGTATACTCGGTCAAAATGAACTTTTAACTCTTTAGCATTTAAACCGGCCATATCCGGCCAAAAGTATTCTGCCTGTTTTATGTTCAAACTGGCCAGATCTGGTCTCTCACACTGACCCTACAATGTCGTTTTAAAAATTAACAGCTACCTCATCAAAATCTCATAGCACCAAGATAATGCCTGATTAGTTCAAGGCAATGTGGATAAAAAAGGATTAATTTTGGCAGAATAATGCGAACACTAAAGGGTTAATTTTAGCACTCAAACGAGATTATTTTGTTTTGTGTCATTTCATTTTTGAGCAATCACGAAATTACTCACGTTGTCGTTTGCCTGGCAGCACATATTCTGGCACCATTTCAAAGAATTTATGCCTCTGAGTTTTGAACTTATACTTCAGTGCATACTAAGATCCAGGACGAGGTTGATGACATTTTAGAACCGTCTCGTTTTGATTCTCTATTATTTATACAAATAAGAGAATTATTTACGCATTTTTTCCCTCAAAATGAAGATTTAGACATGTTCAGTGATCACGAAAGCTATTTTTCATTTCACGATCTGGAAAGTTCTGGGGATGAATTAGACACATGTAGTTCAGACTCTGACAATTTTTCAGAAGATGACAAAGAAGATCATCAGATAGATGCATGTGCATGGCACGAAATCAATTGCTTGTCCGATTCAAATAGAAAACAGATACATGTGTGATGTCCGCAAGATAACTTTGTGTGTAACTCCTTGTTTTAAAAATTATCATTTCCTTTGATTTAAAAGCAATACATTTTATAAAAAAATCGAAGATAATTAAGTTATATGTATTTCTTCAATGACCAAGTTAACTCGTTTAAATCCAAATGAGTAAAAGTACATTTTAATTTCTATAATAAAAAATAAAGGAAACAAGATTTTAAAAAAAACTTATTTTTGTAATTAACACAGTGTATATAATTAAAAAAGGAAGTTAAAGAAAAAATGCTCTGAAATGAAACACCATGTCAAAATAATTGATCCATTAAGGGGTTAAATCTTCTTTGCTCTGCAGTCATTACCTTAAATATTTCCATCATCATCTTAAATCAATATCATTCATTATTGGTTAAGTAACTGTACATTTTATTTTATTTTTTATGAAATTATTATTAAATATTATATATTTTATGTTATCTCTATATATAAATGGCAAAATGTCTGTCTGTGTGTGTGTCCTTTATACAAATCCACAATTTTTCAGTTAGAGGGCTCGCACTTTCTATGGTCATTGAAAACCGTCCAAGGGTGGTCGTGCACATCTTTACATTTCCCCAGTCACCCCACAAAGCCATTAAAAAATCAATAGAAGTTATTTTTTTGTGAATTTTCTATCCAAAACTTAATCAAAATGCCCGAAACTTGATACGCCAATTGAATGTCAGCTAGCTGTATGTGATTGGTCAGAGATTTGGACAGTACTCATGTGTATATGCACACTCATGCATCTGTATATGCATGTACTAGCACTATGACCCGGCGTTGCTGGGTCATAGTGCTAGTGTGAGTATAATTATTAAGTAGAATCTAAAGAAAATTGTAACTACAAAAGTTTTTCAAAGTGAAATAAATTATTTTACTCTGAGAAAGAAGAGTTTAGAATTGAAATATAAGAAATAACCTTATGTGTATTTTGCTTGAGTTTGTAGTAGGATATGGCATTGGTCCTCTAAAATTAGAAACAGGAACTGAATATTACAGTAAATCAGTATTATTATTGGTTGCTATGGTAGATTATGAGTAAAAAAGTTCATAGTGAGCTGAATTTTTCAACTAATCTTACTTTTTGGTTGAAGAAAGCCTTGCAGGAAGATACAACATCCCCTAAAACACCTGAAGAAGAGTGTCTCCTGAACAGCTTTAACCCCTTAATGGATTATCCCGAGTTTACTCATGCATCGCAAATATATCTTTTTAGAACCAGACGAGTATACTCGGTCAAAATGAACTTTTAACTCTTTAGCATTTAAACCGGCCATATCCGGCCAAAAGTATTCTGCCTGTTTTATGTTCAAACTGGCCAGATCTGGTCTCTCACACTGACCCTACAATGTCGTTTTAAAAATTAACAGCTACCTCATCAAAATCTCATAGCACCAAGATAATGCCTGATTAGTTCAAGGCAATGTGGATAAAAAAGGATTAATTTTGGCAGAATAATGTGAACACTAAAGGGTTAATTTTAGCACTCAAACGAGATTATTTTGTTTTGTGTCATTTCATTTTTGAGCAATCACGAAATTACTCACGTTGTCGTTTGCCTGGCAGCACATATTCTGGCACCATTTCAAAGAATTTATGCCTCTGAGTTTTGAACTTATACTTCAGTGCATACTAAGATCCAGGACGAGGTTGATGACATTTTAGAACCGTCTCGTTTTGATTCTCTATTATTTATACAAATAAGAGAATTATTTACGCATTTTTTCCCTCAAAATGAAGATTTAGACATGTTCAGTGATCACGAAAGCTATTTTTCATTTCACGATCTGGAAAGTTCTGGGGATGAATTAGACACATGTAGTTCAGACTCTGACAATTTTTCAGAAGATGACAAAGAAGATCATCAGATAGATGCATGTGCATGGCACGAAATCAATTGCTTGTCCGATTCAAATAGAAAACAGATACATGTGTGATGTCCGCAAGATAACTTTGTGTGTAACTCCTTGTTTTAAAAATTATCATTTCCTTTGATTTAAAAGCAATACATTTTATAAAAAAATCGAAGATAATTAAGTTATATGTATTTCTTCAATGACCAAGTTAACTCGTTTAAATCCAAATGAGTAAAAGTACATTTTAATTTCTATAATAAAAAATAAAGGAAACAAGATTTTAAAAAAAACTTATTTTTGTAATTAACACAGTGTATATAATTAAAAAAGGAAGTTAAAGAAAAAATGCTCTGAAATGAAACACCATGTCAAAATAATTGATCCATTAAGGGGTTAAATCTTCTTTGCTCTGCAGTCATTACCTTAAATATTTCCATCATCATCTTAAATCAATATCATTCATTATTGGTTAAGTAACTGTACATTTTATTTTATTTTTTATGAAATTATTATTAAATATTATATATTTTATGTTATCTCTATATATAAATGGCAAAATGTCTGTCTGTGTGTGTGTCCTTTATACAAATCCACAATTTTTCAGTTAGAGGGCTCGCACTTTCTATGGTCATTGAAAACCGTCCAAGGGTGGTCGTGCACATCTTTACATTTCCCCAGTCACCCCGCAAAGCCATTAAAAAATCAATAGAAGTGACTTTTTTGTGAATTTTCTATCCAAAAGCCAATCAAAATGTCCGAAACTTGATACGCCAATTGAATGCTGGCTAGCTGTATGTGATTGATCGGAGATTTGGACAGTACCCGGAGATTTGGACAGTATGTGATTGGTTGGAGATTTGGACAGATTTGCCGGGTCATAGTGCTAGTGCATGCATATAATATTTTATGTTAGGCACTTTTATGGACCACGTCCAATATTTGTAGTTTTTTACTATTCGCAGGTGCTCTAGGAGCGTCACCCCCACGAATACCGGGGGGGGGGGGGGACTACTGTAATGTAATAAATTGTTGATTCTATCCTATTATAATTAAATGATATCTGACAGATGTCAATTGTTTCAACTAAAGAAAATAAAGAAAAATAGCTTGTTTGTATTGGTGTATATATATTTTCTGCACCTATCTGGAGCAGAAGATCTTTATTTTCTCTACATTCGTCACCATTTTGACTTCAAATAGATGCTCATCTGCTTCTGACCTCTACAATTTCATACGTGGCTATTTAACCTTGAATGTTTCTATTAAAGCCTAATTGATAGCTATTTGAAAGGAAAATAAGCATAATCAATATTTGACCTTTTCATACGACAATAATTGCTATGGACTTCACCTGCCGTTTGTATCACTTCATTAAAAAAAATTAATAAAATCTCTGTACAACGACTTTACTTGTTTAAATGTCAAATAAGTTTTTGCAGTTACTCTATGCTTTGAAGTTAAATTTGCAATGGTTTTCCTAAATTTCTCAGCTACTTGTAAAACGTGAGTGGTGTAGAGAAGAGATGCTTCTTGCTAAGTCAAGTCTACAATCTGGTTTTGAGTTTCAATTGGAGATTTATTTTACTTCACCTTCATTGTTATCGATAAAATATGATTGTTTCAATTCATCATTTTCTTCTTTTATTTAACATAAAGAAAGGTCTTTGGTAGTATCCCAGCGACGTAATATATTTTCAATGTGTCTGTGGAAAAAAGAATTTTTTTGGAACCAACATAGGGCTAATTTTTGTAACAGAAATGTAGTTTATTGTATTAACCCTTTAGCATTTAAACCGGTTATATCCGGCCAAAAGTATTCTACCCGTTTTATGATCAAACTGGCCAGATCTGGTCTCTCACACCAACCCTACACTATCATTTTAACCCTTTTGTTACTAACCTGGCCAAAACCGGCTCTAGCTCTGTGGTAAAAATGTCTTGTTTTCATAAGTTTTGAATTAAAATATTCCACCACACCTTGGTCACAATTTACATTCCTAACCCTAGTTTAATGATAACTAAGTTATTTTACTAAATTCTTTGTTATGTTTAAAATAATTGAAAGAAACACAGAGCATCTCAAAATAAATACAGTAACGAAAGGGTTAAAAATTAACAGCTACCTCATCAAAATCTCATAGCTACAAGATAATGCAGGATTAGTTCAAAACAATGTGGATTAAAAAGGATTAACTTTGGCAGAATAATGCGAACACTAAAGGGTTAAGTGTGGAAGGATGAAATCAGAATGTAAAACTTCGTACTCCAGGCATTTATTCTGTGAATTCTTGTATGAAAGGTGTGTATAGGCATGTACAGCTATTTGAATTCTTTCAATATATTACTGATACCTATTAACTGTACAGATGAGATTTGAATACAAAAACAGTCTCTGAATATCTGTGTCTGCAAAATATCCAGCCAACCATATTTTTTTTTCCAACTTCCAATAAGAAAAACTTAATTCTTTTTGTTACACTGTTAAAATACACTCCATTTGTTTTAATTAATTTTGTCAATAACGACATATTTAGTAAAAATAACTGGAATTTGGAGCATAAATTAACCCTTCAGATTTCTCCATCTAATGTAACACTTATTTATTCACTTAGTCTTTGTACTAATTGTGTGTTTGAATTAATTATGTGCTGTCCTGTAGCTTTGAGATTTCAATGATGCAACTGTTTCTTTTTAGAAGGACATTGTAGGCTAGGTGTGAGAAGCCGGAGCTGGCCATTTTGAGCATAAAACAGGTAGAATATTTGGACCAGGTGTGGCTAGTTTAAATGCTAAATGAAATTTTGAAGGAAGATTATCATTTATGTCACTTTAACCCTTTCGTTACAGTATTTCTGTTGAGATGCTCTGTGTTTCTTTCAATTACTTGAAATATAACAAAGAATTCAGTAAAATAACTCAGTTGTCATTCAGCTGGTGTTAGGAACATAAATTGTGACTAAGGTTTGGTGGAAGATTTTAGTTCAGAACTCATGAAAACAAGACATTTGTACTCAGAACCAGAGCCGGTTTCAGCTGAGTTGGTAACGAAAGGGTTATACAGGAAGTTTGTACCATAGAACCAGGAGTGGTTCTATGATACAGACAAGTTGGCATCAAAATAGAGAGGGAAAACTTTCAAAGATTGAAGAGCTGTTTTGTTGCTCACGAGATCACCACAAAATTTTATGCGATTCAAGAGCACACAAATAGTTTTCTCTCACCTTTAATAATAGTGGTATGATACAAAATATTGACTCTTCAACGGGTGGTCTGACATCCTTTCAACTCACTCCAGCTGTGACTCTTTTACTATTGTTTATTTTATAAGCAAATAGACCTGCTCTCTCAGATATTGATTGAAAAGAAATGACATTGATTTTAACACACATGTGAGAATTTTAATAGATTATTTTAAAGCAATTCTGTTGTGTCTGGGGAGAGTCATTTTCTTTTTGTTGCCTAACAGGTAAAATTTCCACTTTTTTTTCTTATTTTTATTGTCCTAAAAAAAGTGGAAATTTTACCGGGTGAGTGTGTTAAATAATAAGGCACTAAAAGAAAATGACTCTCCCCAGACACAACAGAATATGCATCAACACACAAACTCATATAAAGAATCTTGCAAACCAAATCCCAAAATGAAATATTTTAAAGCAATATATCTAAAAACAGTCTCATTGCCTTTTGAGTTGAATTCCAACTTTATTCATCATAAAAATAATGAGTACAAGTCCTCTATCTATATATGTATATATATATGATATATGAATATAAGATTGAAGGATCGAGGTGTAGGAAGAAAGTTAGCTTCAAGCAATCCATAGTAAATATAAAAAACAACTTTCAGAGACAATAGAAAGTTGTGGAAAATTTTGTATTAAGTACCATAAACTGTTAAAAGTTTTTTTTAATATTTCATGGTAGGTGACTAGGATTACTGAATATGTGAATAAGAAGTGGCTTTGTAATGATTTGGCCCATCCCACCTTACTTGGATGTGTTGTGGTTTATAATGCCTCAGATTGTAAACAACCTGAAAAATCATTTGGTGTAGATGATACATGCTAGAAAGCATCTAAATTCTATTATTAGTTAATAAAATTCAGTCAGTACACCTGCGGATGGGTCTTCTGCATCACGTGATTTCAGTGTATCATGGTTCATCAGTGGCAGCCAGCCAAGCTGAATGCTAGGCAGAAAATCAGTAAAGCTGATGTAGAATAAAAATACTGGTGAAACAACCAGTAGTGCCATGGAAAGCTGGCAGGTTTATGTATAAATTAGCTACTAACGACTTGATTGTTGCACAAATTTTTATTGAACTTTGGAAATAAGTTTCTAGTCCCCTTCCTTGCTTAGTGGAGCTGTTACTGCCTGCACTTCTCTGGGACTTTTTTTTGTGGAGATTCTGAACCGTTTAATCTGTCTCAAACTCATTTCTAATCCGAGTGATAGCAGTTCACATTGGGGAATAAGTTTGAACATCATCATCATCGTTTAACGTCCGTTTTCCGCGGTAGCACGGGTTGGACAGTTCGACCAGGGTCTGGGAATCCAGGGGCTGCTCCAGTCTGATCTGGCAGAGTTTCTACGGCTGGATGCCCTTCCTAACGCCAACCACTCCGCAAGTGTAGTGGGTGCCTTTTACGTGCTACCTGCACAGGTGCCAGGGGGGGGGGGTCTGGCATCGGCCACGATCGGTTGGAGCTTTTAACGTGCCACCGGCACGGAAACCAGCCAGGGCGGCGCTGGCAACAGCCACGTTCGGATGGTGCTTTTTATGTGCCACCAGCACAGAAGCCAGTCGGGGTGGCGCTGGCATTGGCCACGTTCGGATGGTGCTTTTTATGTTCCACCGGCACAAAAGCCAGTCAGGGCGGCGCTGGCATCGGCCACGTTCGGATGGTGCTTTTTATGTGCCACCAGCACAGGTATCACAACTACTTTTTCCATTGATATTTATTTCGATGTTCATGTTCATGACTCAACAGGTCTCCTCAAGCACAGCGGGACATTCTGGGATCCAGGGTACTTTGAACCTCCTTCCTTAAATTGTCTTTGCACTTTGACTGCATTTTCATACCACCAATAGCACTTTATGGGAAATTTCTTTAGTTCAAAGCTTTAGTCTGGCACTCTTCATTATTTCTAACGAGTTAAATCTAAAAACGAAACAATCATCATCTGTTAAATTGTGTATAAATATTTTTGGGGACTCCTTGCAGGCACAGATGTGGCTGTGTGGTTAAGAAGTTTGCTTCCCCTTCCCAATCACATGGTTCTGGGTTCAGTCCTTTTGTGTGGCACCTATGACAATTGCCTTCTGCTGCAAGTTCTGGACTGATTAAAGCTTTGTGAGGGGATTTAGTGGATGGAAAGTGAAAACAGCCTATCAGAGTGTGTGTGTGTGTGTGTGTGTGTGTGCGTGTGTGAAAATTGGTGCTTACTTGTCTCGATATGGTGCAATTGTTTTAAACGTGTGTCACTGTCATGTAAGTGGTGTTCCTCATTTCCAATTTTTTTTATAAAATCATGTTTGGTCCACGAGGGAAAATTACCTTACAGGTGAGAGTTGGGAAAATGAAGTGCACCTGGCTATAGCAAATTCTGTCTGACCCATGTCAACATGGAAAATTGGATATCAAAATGGTAATGATGATGGCATACACACACATACACACACACACACACATTGATTCAATCAATCTCTCTATATATAAACGGCAAAATGTGTGTGTGTGTGTATCCTTTATACAAATCCACAATTTTTCAGTAAGAGGGCTCGCACTTTCTATGGTCATTCAAAACCGTCCAAGGGTGGTCGTGCACCTCTTTACATTTCCCCAGTCACCCCCGCAAAGCCATTAAAAATTCAATAGAAGTGACTTTTTTTGTGAATTTTCTATTCGAAACCCAATCAAAATTCTCGAAAGTTGATACGCCAATTGAATGCCAGCTAACTGTATGTGATTGGTCAGAGATTTGGACAGTACTTGCATGTATGTGCGCACGCACGCAGCTGTATATGCATGCACTAGCACTATGACCCAGCGTTACCAGGTCATAGTGCTAGTTATACCTATAAAATTCTTCAACATTTTATTTTTCTATTATAAGAAATTATCATCATCATTTTGATTTACATCATTGCATATCTCAGTTCAAAGCCTGGTTCTCTATATCTTAGGAGTTGCTGCTGAGTCTAATATTTTTGAGTTTCCTCTTTGTCTAAACGTTCAGTTGTGTGTTCTGGTGGAGGATATACATTTCTTTGCTTAACATGTTCATATATTTTTTCTCCTATTCAGTATGTAGTCACTGCTAATCTTAGCATCATGTCAATTCATGCATTTTGTAGAATTGTTTTCGCAAGCCTCAGCATACTCTGTAATAATGGGGTAGGATAGGATGATTAATTTATGGGTACGTCTTTCTCGTTGGCACTTTGGCTTCATGTTCTATGCCTTTTTAAAGAGTTCTTTGATGGCTTTTCTGCCATACTATAAGTGCTTTTGTCATTTTATTTGTATTATCTAATTTTTTAAAAATATAATTAGTGTGTAAAGCATATGAATAATTTCTTTTCTTTTGAAATTCTCATACTTCAGTGATGAGAAGGTAAACCATATAATTGAGAGAACAACCAGGAACTATTTCTGTTTTGAAATATTTTTTACTCTCAAGTTTTTATGTTATTTTAGTTGCCCAGATGGAAACCAGTTTGACATTCTTCAAGTAAAGTTTGCTGTTTATTAACCCTTTCGTTACCAACCCGGCTGAAACCAGCTCTGGCTCTGAGTACAAATGTCTTGTTTTCATAAGTTCTGATAAAATCTTCCACCAAACCTTAGTCACAATTTATGTTCCTAACACTAGCTGAATGGTAACTAAGTTATTTTACTACATTCTTTGTTATATTTAAAGTAATTGAAAGAAACACAAAGCATCTCAAAATAAATACAGTAATGAAAGGGTTAAGGGGATATACTTTTAGTTAGTTAAGAATGGTTGGTGTTCTACAGTCTTTTGGTAGGGAAGAAAATGTGTGGTTTGAGATATTAAAATATTGTACTCCATATAATATGTTTTCTTACTTATGTTGCGGTTTTAAAATGTTATGAAATTATTTATACTTGTGGTTTTGCAAGAGAATTGTCTAAACTCCATACGATGTACCCAGTGTAAGCTATAGACACATAAAAGGTGCAACAATATCAAAGGAAGGTTAACTGGGAAAATAATTTTTGTGTGTGGCAATAAGCAGTGAAGATGTATGGAAAACAGATTCTATCAGATGCCAGGGGGAGACACTAGAAGCTTCTGCTACCTAGGTGGCCAAGTCTGTAGAGGGGGCGGTTGCTCTGAGAGTGTAGTGATTAGAGTAAGAATAGTTCAGGGAGCTCCTACCTCTGCTGGCAACTAAGGGCCTCTCACTCAGGGTGAAAGGTAGACTGTATGATGCATGTGTGCAAACTGCCATGCTACATGGCAGTGAAACATGGGCCATGAATGCTGAGGACATGTGTAGGTGTAGGCTTGAAAGAAAGGAAGCTAGTATGATCTACTGGATGTGTAATGATGGTGTGCATACACGACAAAGTGTAAGCACCCTGAGAGAAAAGTTGGGCATAAGAAGCATCAAATGTGGTGTGCAAGAGGGGCGACTGCGCTGGTATGGCCATGTGTTATGTATGAATGAAGGCAGTTGTGTGAGGAAGTGCCACTCCCTAACTGTAGAAGGAACCTGTGGAAGAGGTAGACCCAAGAAGACATGGGATGAGGTAGTGAAGCATATGAACATTGAGCCTCACAGAGGCAATGACAGGAGACCAGGATCTTTGGAGATATGCTGTGATTGAGAAAACCTGGCAACTAAAGTGAGATCAAATCCACGCATGTCCAGTCCTGTTAAGATTACCCCTAATGCGTCGGGCAATATGACATGCTTGAGAAGACCTGTTGAGTTGAGTAAAACCAATATCATAGCTGGGGCTGGTGCCCCTGACTGGCTCCTGTACCAGTGGCATGTAAAAAGCACCAACTGATCATGGCTGATACCAGTACCCCCTGACTGGTTTCTGTGCTGGTGGCATGTAAAAAGCACGATCCGGACGTGATCATTGCCAGGCCCACCTGACCAGCACCTGTGCCAGTGGCACGTAAAAAGCACCCAGTACACTCTTGGAGTGGTTGGCGTTAGGAAGGGCATCCAGCTGTAGAAACATTGCCAGATCAGATTGGAGCCTGGTGCAACCGCTGGCTCTCCGTACGGCAGTCAAACCGTCCAACCCATGCTAGCATGGAAAGCGGACGTTAAATGATGATGATGATGATGATAATAGTCAATTATAGCTAACAGGATGTTTAATTACCAAGGGATGGCATTTTGAAAAAGGTTTTTACTCTCCCTTCTTTACTTTTATTCTTATTTACTGGGATAGGCTGTTTTGTAAAATATGAGCAGTCCCTATACTCTGTTAACACCTACAGTGAGGACAAAGATAGATTGTAGTGTTATCGTTGTTTAACGTAGCTGCTCTAGTTATATCTCATCTGACTGACCTTCAAAGACTTGAAATTAAAAGTACTATATAACTGCTGTTATATGATAGATTGTTTTTTTTAAAGTTGTATTTTTGAACTTAACATCATAAAAGTGAATAGCAGTGGTAAGGTAAATCAGATCTGTGATACAGGTTTGATTGACAACTGAACCATTCTACTTTGCCGATTTTTGGGTGTAGTTCATGCTGTGGAGAGAGGTGGGTTCTGCCAAACTGAAACTGTGATGATCCAATTAAGAGTTATGTCAATGTTTTTATTTCAAATGTACACAACTCCCTTAACCCTTTCATTATCAACCTGGCTGAAACTGGCTCTGGCCCTTTAATACAAATGTCTTGTTTCCATAAGTTTTGAATTAAAATCTTCCACCAAACCTTAGTCACAATTTATGTTCCTAACACTAGTTTAATGACAACTAAGTTATTTTACTAAATTCTTTGTTACATTTAAAGTAATTGAAAGAAACACAGAACATCTCAAAATAAATACAGTTGCGAAAGGGTTAATATTTTTTGATAGTTTTTTTCTCTCCTTTCTTCTTACAGACAAGGGGACATGGGAATGGTTTTTGGAAATTGGATATTTGTATATTGATGAAATAAATACTTTTACAGGTTGATGCTCGTCTGTTAAATAGTGAAAGAAAATGATTCCATCATGTTATGAAGATTAAGGTTAGAAGAATCATGTACTTTGCTCAGGAGTACATATGGTAATAGTTGTAGATTTGGCATTCAACAAACCCCCCATGGACAAAAACCAGATTTCTGCTGAGAATTAAATTCTTAATTTATTGAATTAAATTTCCTTATGAAATTATCTCACCTTTCTGGGTCACATACATAGTCTGTAGTGGGGGCAGTTGCTCTGAGAGTGTAGTGACTAGAGTAAGAATAGTTCAGGGAGCTCCTACTTCTGCTGGCAACTAAGGGCCTCTCGCTCAGGGTGAAAGGTAGACTGTATGATGCATGTGTGCGAACTGCCATGCTACATGGCAGTGAAACATGGGCCATGAATGCTGTTTTCCTTTGCTGACAAAGAAGAATATTTCTACCATTTTTTTTTGCATAAACTGTTCATTATATCCATACACACCGGATTTATCTCAATCCATGTTATTGATTTATTTGAGTTATTTCTCTAAGCTCAGTTTTGCTTTTTTGTTATTAGAACTTAAGTTGTTAGTAGTTACATTGGAAAAATTAAAATTTAAATCGGTCATGGAGAAACTGCAATCCATGAGTTCCTGAGAGACACACTTAATGCAAACTTACTTTGAATGTTTTTAGTAGTGGCAGCCCACCCACTGATGAGCCATGTCTTGTCTGGCTTGTTTCTCAAAAAAGGTTGCCCAGATCTGGTTTAAATTCATTTGTTCATGATCGGCAATTAATAGAGAGGTAAGTTCATAACTCTTTACCTTAAAAGTTAATTAGGTTGAAGGATTTGTCTTGTGATTCTTTCCTGCAACATTCTAATCATGTGTCCGTAGTACTGGAGCTGTGACCTTTCGGTGGCTTTTGGTATTTTAGCTTTTGTTTTTTTTACAAATGAACAGTTAGTTGTTTCTTGTTTATGGAAGTATATTTTGTGCATATCACTAGATCTACTTTGCTGGAAAACCAATTTTCTGATGAATATATTGATCTACAAATTATATTTTGTAGCACTGGGTAAAATAACTGGTGTATACTAAAATATCAATGATTTATATCCTTAAAACCTATCTCAGATATCTACTTAATTATCAAAAATAATTTTTAAAATTGTTCTTGGAAGTATATTTTGTACATATCACTAGATCTACTTTGTAGAAAACCAATATTCTGATGAATATATTGATCTACAAATTGTATTTTGTAGCAGTGGGTAAAATAACTGGTGTATGCAAAAATATCAATGATTTTTATTCTTAAAACCTATCTCAGATATCTACTTAATTATCAAAAATGATTTTTAAAATTCTTCTTCTCTTCAGTTGTACATTTAGTTTCTTTTTTTAATGATTTGTGATGAGTCAGCTCACATTTTAAATATTGCTTACTATCAGTTACATCTCTATTCTATTGCTTTGTATGGGTAACTAATTGTTTGCTGGTGTTTTGAGGAAGCAAAAAACAACACATTTTTATGTTAAAATATTTAATGTTAGCGGAACCTGTGAATATTTCATAACCTATTTCTGAAAATTTTATCCCAAAATCCGGAAAGTGTAGCCTGTGTTGCGTCTGTATGGGAAAGATAGTTGCTCATCTGCTACTCATTGAAAAGTGAAAGAAATTGGAATACAATGATTACATAATGCACTTGATATACTTATGTGCAATTTTATGGACTTAATATACGGCACTCATAAAATAAATATTCACTCTTATTATTTTCATTTCCCCCATAAACAACCACACAAAAAAAATCATGTACATATGATACAACCTTTAGTTAAATTACATATATCTGCCATGTAAATAGGCATGACTATTTCACGGAATTGCACCTATGTGCATATGTTAAGTCATGGGTGACATAAAAAATTTCGCTCAATTAAAAAAAAAGATTTTTCACTATCCAATTATCATCACCTCACTCTTTACCTTCTCTCTCTGCCTTTTTTTAGTCTCACCATCAGTTCTTAACCAAACTGAAAACTTAACATTTTTGAAGAGGACTGGTACCTAGCTACATTTTGGCATAAAAAAATTGAGATTTGATCCTGTAGAAAAAAGTTTACATTAAAATTTGTAGCAACCTTATAGGAAAGTAATGCCACCAATCAAGTTTAGATTTAAATAACTTCTTTATTTTAAAAGCAAAATATATTTATCTTAGCTTCAATGACAGAAGAAAGCATGAAGAATTTCATAGTTTTGTTCCCATGCAACAAAAATTTCTACCAAAAATAAGGCAAAAAATTGGATTTTTTATTTTAAAAACAAACTATATTTTAAAATAGGCTTAAATGATAGATCGGTATTCGAGGAATTTCATAGTATCAATCTCATGCAATGAAGTTTTAAAAGAAAAAAGTTATGAGTGTTTGTTTCTCAAATTTGAGGGTGATAATGTAGTTCTATACTTTTTTATGAATAACAGGACATTTAATATATGCCACCAGTGTCATTGAGGTAATGAAAAAAAATTATCAATGGCACTGCTAATTGACACATTTGACATTAGTAATCAGCATAATAGCATAGCCTGGAAAAAAACAGGGATTATATGGAAAAATGTGAGCAAGAGAAATAATATTCTTAAGATTATAAACCTGGAAAATTACAGGACAAGTTATTACACTTGGAAAAGTTCAGGATAACTTATTACATCTGGTCAAGATACAGAACAATACATTTTTTACTTAAAATATTGCAGCAAAGGATAAAATTTGAATATTAAAAATTATTTGATATTAATTTACAAAGTAACATTTTAATTAAAAAAGGTACCATCATTTTGTTAAAATATTGACACACTAGAATACTTATAAAAGGAGAGCCAGAAGTACCAATTATAGCTAAAGTTTTATGTAAAGTAGAATAGTATATATGGTAGACAAATTCATTATGTAAAAAATAGGCATTGGGTCAAGACTAAAAATGTGAACACTTGGCAATAACTCAAGCAAATTTTACTGTGAATTTGTTGTTATAGGTAGATTTTAGTGTAATATATAACTAATTTTTTTTTTAATTATTAATTAATAATTGGAAATTTGAAAATAGGTTATAAAAAATAATAGTAGTACATAATTTATCATCATCATCAAATGGACGTTAAACGATGATGATGATGATGAATTATGTACTACTATTATTTTTTATAACCTATTTTCAAATTTCCAATTATTAATTAATAATTAAACAAGTGCAAAAAATATTTTAATTGGGTTATCTTTTATTTTTAATAGAAGTAACAAGTAATAACAAATACAAGTAATAACTTGTAATAAAATTTTTAGTTTTAATAAAAGCTAATATTTTCTAAATTTAAATATTTTATTTGAAATTTTATCCTTTGCTGCAATATTTTAAGTATAAATTTTCTTGTTCTGTACTTTACCAGACCTAATAAGTTGTCCTGTAATTTTCCAGGCTTATAACCTTAAGAATATTATTTCTCTTGCTCGCATTTTCCATGTAATACAGTTACGAATAAGAAGAATTTAAATTAAAATGCATGCAAAGATTCAAAGCTCTAGCATCATTCCTTCATGGTCAGCCTATGAACTTTTTAGCCCACTTTCATACATAATTGTCAGTTTTAATATATTCGTCATTGTACCACTGAAACGAATACTGGTCATTAGTGACCATGGATACTTTTCTAACGATATGTCGCTATTGATTTTCTTTCTGCCAACTTGACTCTAAAACATCTTTATTATTTATTCTCCAGTGAATTTTTGTACTCACACTTTCCCTCATTTGTTGCTGCATTAGTTTTTAAAAAATATTAAAAATTTTTCTTTCTCCTTTCTGAATAAATAATAAGCTACATAAATAAAGCAGCTAATTTCTTTCTCGCAGTAACTATTGATTTAGGTCTTGTTAGTATTGGTCACAACGAAGCAGACTTGTTCAAGCCAGCCTCCGTTTGTTTGGACAACATTTATGATTACATTTAAGAACATAGTAAAACCTTTCCTTGTTAAATGTCATCTGATTGTTGGAATTATCAGAAATACGCTTATGGATTTTTCTTGGTAATTTGAGTCACTAGTAGTGACCATTTATCATTATTATTACTAGAGCTGAATGGTAAGAATAGTACTACAATGATCCCTTTTAAATATAAGCTTTTTCACTAAAAATTCACCAGAGAATAAGAGAGATCTGATGATAGAGGAGGAAATGAATTTTGCTTGTTATTTGTCGTTGGCATGAAAAATTCATGAATATTTATTCATCTATGAATTAATTAGTCAGCTGCTGATCGTATGCTATGTGTCTACATAGCATTTGATTTGTATTATTAACATAACTATATATATGTTTGGAGCTTATGAACGTGCCGTCATTCATTTTTGCAACCGTTGTGTTCTGGATGTTTTTATACGTAGCTTCATTAAAATCAGAAACGTGACTGATAAGTTTTAATGCAAATCAGTAAAACACACAACTGTTGTGGACTATTAGAAGAAAATTAATAAAAGTCAAATAGCAAAGGGAAGCACTTAGATTAGTATTTTTGAAATTAGAATCTTTTTATAAGGTTGCTTTTGCATTTAGTTCGCAAGATTCTTAATGTGAATTCATTTGTTGAAACAAATTTTGTTGTGTCTTGGGAGAATCATCATCATCATCGTTTAACGTCTGCTTTCCATGCTAGCATGGGTTGGACGATTTTGACTGAGGGCTGGCGAACCAGATGGCTGCACCAGGCTCCAATCTTGATCTGGCAGAGTTTCTACAGCTGGATGCCCTTCCTAACGCCAACCACTCCGAGAGTGTAGTGGGTGCTTTTTACGTGCCACTGGAATGGGGGCCAGCCAGGTGGCACTGGCAACGACCTCGCTCGAATTTTTTTACACATGCCACCAGCACAGGTGCCAGTAGCCGATAATAACACATGCACAGGTTCAATTCTACTTGAAACCTTTAGGTTTGTTATGTAATTCTGTTTGCCTTACACATACAACAAATACATGACCATCACTATTATGTGTTTTCTTTTTTCTACCATTGGAATGAGTTCGATAGGTCTCTCGACAGGCATTGCATGCTTTGGTATTAGAGGTGAGCTGGCAGAATCGTTAGCACGCCGGGCAAAATGTTTAGCGGTATTTTGTCTGCTGCTACATTCTGAGTTCAAATTCCGCCAAGGTCGACTTTGCCTTTAATCCTTTCGGGGTTGATTAAATAAGTACCAGTTACGCACTGGGGTCGATGTAGTCAACTTAATCCGTTTGTCTGTCTTTGTCCCCTCTGTGTTTAGCCCCTTGTGGGTAATAAAGAAATAGGTATTAGAGGTGTTTGCCTGGAATAGGGCTAAAGAGTCACCCTACCTTTGTCTGAGGTATAGCTCATGGAGTCCGCAACTTGTCCATCCCACCTACCTTTTTCTTTGGCATGATTTTTATAGCTAGATAACCTTACTGCAACCAACCATTTTACAACAAAGAATATATTCTTGCAAGTGACAAATTCATTGGAACATTGCCAAGCCACTTTAGAATAAAGAGCTCAAAGCTGTTAATACATAACTGTTCAATAGTTATTGGATTGTGTGTGTGTTTTTGTGATGCATTCCTAGGCAGGAATCTATAATGTGCTATAAACTAATGTTGGGAAATCGAATCAAAAACATAAAGGGCTTCTATCACTCATGCTTCTCACTCTGAGTTGGTGAGCAAGCAGAGATCTGGGATTGCAAGGGTTATTTATGTTGAGGGTATGGCTACTTCTCTGCAAGCTGGCAGAATCGTTAGCACACCGGGTGAAATGCGTAGTCGTATTTTGTCTGCCGTTACGTTCTGAGTTCAAATTCCGCCGAGGTCGATGGCTGTTGACTTGAATTTTTCTGGATTAAATAAGTATACTGATGGCAGTAAAATTACGAGTGTCAAAATTTGGTAAAACTTCATAATAATTCCTTCCTTCATATTTAACATATATACTTGTAC
Organism: Octopus sinensis; assembly: GCF_006345805.1. Lineage (NCBI taxonomy): Eukaryota > Metazoa > Mollusca > Cephalopoda > Octopoda > Octopodidae > Octopus > Octopus sinensis. Next base: position 9,592,467 of record NC_043002.1, read on the forward strand.
TATGTATGTGTACGACCCCCACCCACATTCCTTTCTTAATTTCCTGCCATATCAACATAAACTTATATTGTTTTTGATGGAAGTATTTTTTTTACTTTTAATGTATTATTAAAAGAAAACACAGCATTACAAGAAAACAATTGTAATATATTACAGGGTGTGGCAAAAAAAATAAATTTAAAAACATCTTCCCTCATGTTACAGGTTGACATATGTTTCAACAGCAAATGTATGGTTTGCATCAGCCCAAACCATGAGAGTAACTGAGAGGAAAAATGTTGCATGAAGATACTATTAACCACAGCCTGACTTCACAAGCTAATATACATCAAAATAAGACAAAAGTTGGAAGTCTTTCTGCTGGATCCTGTATCTATTTTGTGAATCTTAGCAATTATAAGATGTTAGTATAAAAATGACTTGAGGAAAGTTTCTGAGAACTTAGAGTTGAAATGATTTAGTATTAAAATGAACCCTTTTCTTACTTCTTATATGGCGCAATTAATTTTCAGTTTAATAGAATATCAGTAACTATATATTGGGTCATCCCATAAATAATGTGGTTTTTTTCAATTGCATGAGCTATAAGTCAGAGGTGGGACAAGATAAACTACCAGCATTAACTTGCTATAAAAGCAGGTAGTAATTTTACTTTGTCCTTGAAATCTCTATGTTGCTTTAAGGGGAAGGTAAAACTTGATAAACTGCTTCTCCCTCTGTTGTTGGACTACCATGATGTTTGTTTAAAAAAAGAGAGATTATGACTGTAATAAAATGATGAAAGCAATATTTACTAAGAAAGTGAGCACTATTATACAAGAAATAATTAGATGTGAAATATAAAAATTATTAGAAATGGAATCAAATGTGAAAATATCAAGGGGCTAGCAGAAAACTGCTTGGAGGTGGTCTTTCTGCTAGTTGTGTTTTGAATTTTGAAATATGTGTCTGTTCTTTAAATTATGCAAATGTGTGCTGAGGTCAGTACACATTCTGTGTTATTTAAATTGCTTTTCTTATAATTTGTATGTGCAACTTAAAATATTTAGTTGATGTGTCATTACTTTCTTTATGAAACACTATCCTCTTTTTAACCTGTATTTCCTCCTCAATTTGTTGCAGTCTAATCTGAAGTCAGTTTTATGAGTTTATAGCCTTACAATAGATATTTTACCTCATACATATATTTCTTTAAGTATTGTTGGTTACTGTTTTGAACGGAAAAGCACTCTTTATGGCTTATTTTTATAGGCCTTAATTTTACTGTTTTGTTTTTTGTAATGCAGTTTGATGAATACACTCTTGGTTTTCTTTGTTGTCATCACAACAGGCTGTCACAAATCATAAGGCTTCATTGTAAATGTATCTTAATCCTTAAGGGCTTTAACCCTTTAGTGTTTAAACTGGCCATATCCGGCCCAAATATTCTGTATGTTTTATATTCAAACTGGCGATATCTAGCCTCTCACACCTAACCTACATTGACATTCTAAAAATGAACAATCACATCATTGAAACCTCAAAGCTATAAGGTAATGCATGATTAATTCAAAACAATTTGAGTGAATATGTATTACATTTAACAGAGTAATCTGAACACTAAAGGGTTAAGGGCTGGTACTTGGTTCTGGTTTCTTAACAATTAGTGAATGCAGGATGGCAAGCAGGCGGAATCATTAGCATACTGGGCATAACACTTGGCAGCATTTCATCCATCTTTAGATTTTGAGTTCAAGTTCTGCTGAGGTCGACTTTGTTTCCAGCATTTTGGGGGTAGATAAAATAAGTACCAGTTGAGTACTGGGGTCAGTGTAATCAATTTATCCCTTTCTCTGAACTTGGTAGACTGTGCCAAAACTTGAATACAAGACTGGTCTGTTAGATGCACTAATATAAACTATTTGGTACCGCCTTCGTACTTCTAAATGAATTGTCATGTGTAGAATTAAGTGTGGTGCTTCTAATACCTATTTCTTTACTACCCAGAAGGGGCTAAACACAGGGAGGACAAACAAAGACAGACAAATGGATTAAGTTGATTACATCGACCCCAGTGTGTAACTGGTACTTATTTAATCGACCCCCAAAAGGATGAAAGGCAAAGTCGACCTCGGCGGAATTTGAACTCAGAATGTAGCGGCAGATGAAATACCGCTAAGAATTTCACCTGGTGTGCTAATGCTTCTGCCAGCTCGCCGCCTCCTAATACCACACAACACACACTGAAGCATCTACAGTGGAATTGAAATTTATGAAAAGTAGTCTAATACCTCCAAGACCTGTACAGCCATTTCAAGAATGCCCTCACACTCAGTTTGTTATTAGAAATAACTTTCCCTGGTGCTTATTTTCCTGCTAGGTAAAACTTAGAACAAGTGTAGTCATCTTACCCAGAGAAGCAGTGAAATAATCCATTTACTGACTGGTTATTAAGTCATGTCCTATGATCCAGTATGTTAAGTAGTAGCTTACCCACTCTCATTCCTTCTGGGACTTGGAAAAGAGGCATTATTAAAATGGCAATTACCTTTTTTTTTTTTTTTCACTTTTTAGCATACTGTTATGATGATCGGCTTGGATGTAAACTGAAAGCAGTTTCCCAGGTGTTTTGCAGCAGCTAAGGTAGAAACTGCTTCCATTGAAGAAGGGGAACTGTATCAAACTGGTTTTTTTTTTTTAATATATATATTCTTATAGTTTCATCAATTTCCCTTTTTTTTTTAAATTTTAAGATTAACAGATAGGCTTTTTTAAAAAATGTTATTATACACTAGCAGTATCGCCCGGCGTTGCTCAGGTTTGTAAGGGAAATACCTATATAAGCATTTTTAGAGAGTTATTTCCCTTATATAATAGCAAAAAAATGCATTAAAAATGGGAAAAAATGATGGTAAATTTTTTTTTAAATTGTAGACTCATCGTAGACGCGCGCTAATACCCAGAAGGGCTCGATATGAATCACGACTATAAGATACCTGCTTTTGGTTAAACTGCACCGCAAAATGTGGGAGTAGTTAGGAATCTAAATCGTAGGAGACAGACAGACACACAACTTCACTTTTATATATAAAGATGAGGTTAAGTTTATTTTCTTTAAATTTGTAGGTCATTCCTTGAGACAAAAACCTATTAAATGCTGTTTACAAGTTTGAAACACGTTCCCATATGTGTGTGCATCTGCATAAATAAAACATTTTGAATATGAAGAAACATCTCAGCTTTTTACAGCTGTGGCTAATAATACACCGGAGAAAGTTTTAGAAAGTTCTGTTTAGTTTTGATCATAAAGCTAACCTGTCTTAATATTCTCAATTTGCTTTATCCCCTTTTAGTCAATCAGGTGAAACTGAGAGATAAATGTATTTTACGAATGCATGGAACAGTCTCTCTAGTGCCAGTGGCACAGTAAAATGCTCGCAATCAACTCTGTAAGACTTTGCGAAGACCTGTTGAGGCAAGTGAAATCGAAATCGATCAAAAATCAATGGAAATTGTAGTTGGGATACCAGTGCCGGTGGCACGTAAAAGAACCATTCGAATGTGGCTGTTGCCAGCTCCACCTCAACTGGCTTCTGTGCCAGTGACACGTAAAAAGCACCAACAGATTGTGGCCATTGCCAACCTCCCCTGGCACCTGTGCAGGTGGCACGTAAAAAGCACCCACTACACTCATGGAGTGGTTGGCGTTAGGGAGGGCATCCAGCCATAGAAACATTGCCAGATCAGACTGGGCCTGGTGCAGCCTCCTGGCTTCCCAGACCCCGGTCGAACCGTCCAACCCATGCTAGCATGGAAAGCAGACGTTAAACGATGATGATGATGATGATGAGAGTTGATCTAGTCTCTGTTCTCCCTGTTACTGTGTTTGTGAGATGACACAGACTGCAACGAGTGACAAGACCCAGTTAACTAATGTCAGAATGGAAAAATGAATGTAAAATAGTGTTTGTGTGAGGAGGGTATTAAAAAATGCTTGTAGGATTTGGATCAAAATTTTTTTCTTTTTTTTCTTTTTAAAGCAATGTCTGAGTGAGATGATTGGGTTGTGCCCTTGTAATTCTGGTGTTTTTACAATCAGTGCAAGGAGTGGCTGTGTGGTAAGTAGCTTGCTTACCAACCACATGGTTCTGAGTTCATTCCCACTGCGTGGCACCTTGGGCATGTGTCTTCTGCTATAGTCTCGGGCCGACCAAAGCCTTGTGAGTGGATTTGGTAGATGGAAACTGAAAGAAGCCCATCATATATATATATGTATGTGTATATGTTTGTGTGTCTGTGTTTGTCTCCCTAACATTGCTTGACAACCGATGGTGGTGTGTTTACGTCCCCGTAACCTAGCGGTTCGGCAAAAGAGACCGATAGAATAAGTACTAGGCTTACAAAGAATAAGTCCTTGGGATCGGTTCGCTCGACTAAAGGCGGTGCTGCAGCATGGCCACAGTCAAATGACTGAAACAAGTAAGCAAGTGCAAGCTCAACTGATAATGCATATCAACACACATAGACATACTGTATTTCAGTGAAGCTTGTATGAAATTTCGTACATGAAACCTTAACTTCAGTTTGGTTTTAGTTCAGTTAATTAGCTCTAATTAGTTGATTGTCAGTTTGCCCAAGTATATTGAAAATATATTTGAGGTTTTACAACTAAAATCTCTTGGGTTATACTCTAAATATACAAAAGTATAATTTATTCATTTTTTGTTTTGGCACTTGTGCATGTGCTAGTAGGGTGCCAATCTGAGCGTGATCGTTGCCAGAGCAGCCAACTGGCTTCCGTACTAGTGGCATGTAAAAGGGCACCATTCGAGTGTGATCGTTACCAACGTCGCTTCACTGGCGCGTGTAAAAAGATTTGAGCGAGGTCATTGCCAGTACCACCTGACTGGCCCCCATGCTGGTGGCACGTAAAAAGCACCCACTACACTCTCAGAGTGGTTGGCGTTAGGAAAGGCATCCAGCTGTAGAAACTCTGCCAGATCAAGACTGGAGCCTGGTGCAGCCATCTGGTTCACCAGCCCTCAGTCAAAATCGTCCAACCCATGGTAGCATGGAAAGCGGACGTTAAACGATGATGATGATATAAGTAAGTTTTCTTTCAGATATAATTTACATAAATTGACCTTTCTTTTTTTATTGAAAATATTTTTGTTCTAAATAGGCACTCAGATTTATAAGAGGGGTAGATTTTTGCAATGGTCATATGATTCTCAAACATGGACACGGCTTGCTAGAAAGTGACCTTTAAAATACACTCATTAGAATATGATTCATCAAATATCAAAGTTAATTATATTTTTATGGTAGAATGCAAATAGAAATTTTATAAAATCAATTTTAGAAATATTTAAAACATTTGATTTGTCGATTCCTATTAAAATTATTTATGTTTTCTGTGCATGATATCAAAAACTTGTAATTTTGCCAGTTGTCCCAAAGTTAGAAAGAAAACCAATGTTTGCAAGTTAAGGAATAAAGAACATTCCTTTAAGACTCTTATAGTTGTATAATTGATTTTAAATATAATATACCTTTTGGTTTGCTTAAATTATGTAGCTATGGACATTTAAGAACCATTGCTATATGTTATGTGGTCAGATTCTTCATCATCATCATCATCCGACTTGTTTTCCAAGCTGGCATGGATTGGATGCTTTTACAGGATCTATCAAGCCTCAGAGCCGTAATGAGCTCCAGTGTTAATTTTGGCATGGTTTCTACAGCTTTATGGCCCTTTCTTATGCCAACCACTTTACTACAGATTAATTTTGGATTATATTAATTCTTATTTCAGTATAACTTCCTCCATATTATATTATTTTACAAAACTGAAATGAAATAAAACTATGAATGGGGAATTGTTTCTGTTTCTGGAAGCAAATCAACATTTTTTTTGGTTCTCTGCAAGGCATCATAGGGAAGTGTCTTCTACTGTAGCCATGGCCTGATCAACGCCTTGTAAGTGATTTGGCAAAGAGAAGCTGAAAGCAGCCTCTTGTGTTTGCATATGTACACATGCGCACATGTGTGTGTATGTCTGTGTTTGTCTTTAGCACTTCTCTGAAAATCACTCAGCTTTCGGTGGTAATGTTACTTTCAGTGCCCCTGTCAATGAGTTTTTTTCTTACCTTTTGCACCTTTGAAGATGTGTGGGTGTTATTGACAGGAAAAGCTTCTGGCTGTAAAATAATACCCCAATAATATATATTTCTTTATTGCCCACAAGGGGCTAAACATAGAGGGGACAAACAAGAATAGACAACGGGATTATGTTGATTACATCGACCCCAGTGCGTAACTGGTACTTTATTTATAGACTCCGAAAGGATGAAAGGCAAAGTCGATCTCGGCGGAATTTGAACTCAGAACGTAACGGCAGACGAAATACAGCTAAGCATTTCACCTGGCGTGCTAATGTTTCTGCCAGCTCACCACCTATACCCCAATAATATATTCATCTAACTCATGCTAGCATGGAAAAATGGATGTAAAGTAACAGGAAAATAGTACATGAAACATGAATCACCTGCAAGTTCTTACACTAGAGGTGTCTGGTGGTGTGGAGAGATGGGGCCAAATTGCCATTTTGCACATTCAAAGCTCAAGAAAAGTGCAACTCAAGATATTAACTATTCCCCACTCAACCAACAAGGTAGAGCAAAAGCATACTCAAAGAAGCCCATAATTCACAAAACATCTGTAGTAAAGATCGCCAAAAAGTGTTACGCAGTTGTAGTGCAATCTGCAGCTGTTCAACAAATTCTTTTTGTGAGTGGCATAAAAGGTAGCGTAACAGCTGTCGTGGTTAATGAAACTAGGCCATGCACACCCACACATTAAGACCACCACAAACAATAGACTCGGGATAGTCACCATTGTCAGGAAGTCAAACATCATGCCAGTTTTACTGTTAAATATCAGAGGCCTCTTATAACTCAACTGCAAAGGTAAAATTAAGTATCTAAGGCAGTGGTTTTCAACCAGGGTTCCGTGGAACCATAGGGTTCTGCCAGTGCAGTCCAGGGGTTCCGCAAGAAGTTACAAAAATGCTAAAATCGACAGTAATTTTTAATTCTCCTGTGCAGATATGTCTGCATAAGACAATTAAATTATTGCACAGGGGTTCCTCGAGCCAGTGAAATGTTTTCTTGGGGTTCCGCTCCAGCAAAAAGTTTGAAAAGCACTGATCTAAGGGATCTGTTTGCAGGCTATCAACCACTATGCATAGCAAGAACTTATAGAGGCATATCTATCTTCAGACATAAATGGAGATACACATACAAATGTATGCTGAGTTCTCTACAAACAAGAGAAAGAAGTCTTGGTTGAGTTCTGATGTATTTTTGTGAAGATGTTACAACCTTCACCCTGTTGTCACATTCAAACTTGGTCAGTGACACACCCATTGTACATTTAAAGCAATATGTACATATCATCCATCTAATACCTCAAGTCATGATGCTAGCTTTAAATAAAACCTTCCAATGATAAATGTATTAATTTACTTATGATGGGTGACATAATACTAGGCAGAAATGTTAGCACTCCAGGTGAAACGCTTAGCCTGACTTTACATTCTGAGTTCAAATTCAGCTGAGGTCAACTTTGTCTTTCATCCTTTTGGGGTCGATAAATTAAGTACCAGTTGTGTACTGGGGTCGATCTAATTGACTGGCCTCCTCCCCCAAAATTTTGGGCCTTGTGCTAGAGTAGAAATAATACTAGACAAATGTATTAATACAGTGTGAAGGTATTGCTGACAATTGTCTCTGACCATAATATAATATAATAGTATGGTCCCAAACTAATTTAAGAGCTATTCCACACATATAGCACCCCAAACAGATAACACTTTATTCAGTCTGAACTTCCACAAGGCTGACTGGAAATCAATTGAAAAACAGATCCTGAAGCAAATTAGCTTAAAAGTTTCTCCATGCAAGACATTGACCTGAAACTCAAAGAACTTGTATCAATAATGTGAACCATATGCATTAGATTTGTCCCAGAGAAGAAAGCCAATGCACACAAAAACCTTATTTCTCAAGACAGCAGAGTCCTTATGAGGTGGAGAATAAAGATCTCAAATCACTTTAAGCAGTAAGAAGTCCCACCTAAAAAGAAAAAGCACTTTTAGAGATCAAAAATAAACTCAAACTCTCACATAAAAACGAAAGAGAAGGAAGAGAAACTAGGGCAGTAAAAAATATAAAAAATGAACCCTAAAGCCTGCTACAAGTTTGCAGCAAGCTTTAGGGTTCCGCTGCAGTGCACTACATGATAGGGCCACTATTTGAAGTGAATGGCTCACTGACTGCAGACCCTGTGAGGTTAAGCATAATACTAAATAAGCAGTTCAAAAGTGTTTTCACTTCTCACTGGGAATATGTGAAAAAGCAAACCTGATTGAGTTCTTCAACACTGCAGATCTGCTCAAAAGAGGCAGCCATTTATTATTTCAGCATAAAGGAAGTGGATGCCATATTTAGCCATGAGATGAACTTGGACTTGGCAATGGGCACAGATGGGTTTCTAGCTATTCTTTTAAGATTATGCCAGAAAACTCTCTCAAAACCAATACAAATACTTTTCCAGAATTTCCTTGCATGTGGGAAAACTTCCCAAAATGCTAAGAGAATGTACAACATGCTTTGTGCATAAAGACAGAAACAGAGAAGATGCTCAAAATTACCAGCCTATCTCTCTCTGACCTCGCATGTTAGTCATGTCATGGAACACTTTGTCAGAAAGAAACTGATCATGTTCCAAGAAGAAAATAGCTTGCTCACCAACACACAACTTGGGTTTTGTCCAGGGAGGAGCCGTTTCATACAGTTGCAATAGCATTTTCACTGGGTACTGAACACCAGCTTAATCACTCAAATGTAGATTTGAAAAACTCTCAACTTTGTCAAGGTCTTCAACAAAGTTGATCATAAGATCATATATCACAAACTGTGATCTTGGTGTTGCCAGAAAACCAGGGGATTGTCTACAAGACATTTTAAAAAGTAGAAGTTAGACAGCCACAGCCAATGGTGCTCCTTCTGAGGAGACCTCACTTGTCCTCTCTCTGAGGAGACATCACTTGTTGTTTGTTCCTTCTTGAGCAATGCCTGGCTCATAAGGGCTGGTTTCCCGGTTTCTTGGCGTATAGGTTCCCCACCTGGACGGGACGCCGGTCCGTCGCAGGTGAGCTGCAAGATGCAGGAGGAAAGAGTGAGAGAAAGTTGTGGCAAAAGAGTCAGCAGAAGTTTTGCCATTACCTTCTGCCGGAGCCGCGAGGAGCTTAGGTGTTTCGCTCATAAACACATATATTGCCCAGTCTGAGATTCGAACCCACAATCCCTTGACCGTGAGTCTGCTGCTCTAACCACTAGGCCATATGCCTCCACAGAAATCACTTGTCCTCTCTCTGAGGAGACATCACTACAATTCCTTCAGAGAACTGTATTGGGACCACTACTATTTGTGGTGTCTCCCTTAGACATGCTCTCAATCATACAGGCTATGTTGATGATACAAAAGTATTTCAAGCACTGAAGGACCCTGACGATACCCTAAAACTTCAGAAAGATCTGAATACAATATACAAGTGGCATGGTGAAAATAACATGCAGTTCAATGGTGAGAAATTCCTTGCACTCTGCTATTGGTTCACATAGTCAGAGTTGGTGTGCAAAGAGGGAATCTACAGGAGTAATGATGCATCATTCCAAGTGCATATTACTAACATGGCAACACTGTGCAGGCAGGTGGTTGGTTGGATTCTGAAATCATTCAGAACAAGGAAAAGAATATAGTGCCACTCCTGTGGACAACATTTGTTCTCAGTCACCTAGATCAAAGGTTCTCAACCCATTTTGGCTAAACGCCCCCTTTTCACCCTTAGAGTTACAGATGGCCTCCCCTAGAAAATATTTTAACCCTAAAAATTCAAATGGAAATTGTAGTTAAGACACCCGTACCGGTGACACATAAAAAGCACCGTCCGAACGTGGCAGATGCCAGCGCCGCCTGACTGGCGTCTGTGTCAGTGACACGTAAAAGCACCAACCGATCATGGTCGTTTGCCAGCCTGCTCTGGCCCTTGTGCTGGTGGTACGTAAAAAATACCCACTACACTCATGGAGTGGTTGGCATTAGGAAGGGCATCCAGCTGTAGAAACACTGCCAAATCAGACTGGAGCCTGGTTAAACAATGATGATGATAATGATTAAAAAATAAAGGACATCATTTTATATGGAGTACAGATGCACAAATTGAAATGCAAAAAAATAAATTGAAAGTTTGGTAATAGTGTTTATTTCCACCATGCGACACTTATGAGATCAACATGTTGCCTATCGAAAGAGTGCTCTTTGGTATAAGTAAATGCTGATGAAATGATTTCAAACCTTTCCGATTTCCCTTAACAAAACAACTAGAACTTGTGCAACAATCTCACATATAAATTATTGTCACTTGGGAAGAGGATTTTTTATGTAAAAGAGTAAGAGTGTATTTGATAGAAATTGTTGAAATACATATGTACTTCATATGAGTAGCAAATTGTGGAGAATGGTATTCACTGTACTTGGATCTAGTTTGAGTCACAAAATCAGCCCCCTTTTAAAATGACGTAAAAAAATTTTGAAAATTTGTCATATTAAACATTCATTTCTTATTCAGGATCTTGTTTGCTTCATTCACAAAATCTGCATTTTTTAAAAGGAAGTAAAAAAATCTGAAAATTGGTTATCTTGATTCAGTTTTCCACTTTTATTCCTGTGAAGCCATGAACTTCTGGAGAAAAAAATTTGGCACACAATGTTTTTTTAATTCCTGGTTTTAAAAATACGGACAGTCTGAATTTACCATTCGTTTCTCTTTATAATTTCCAAATAATTTTATAAATACTTTAAAATTAAAATTCACACCATTAGGTTTTGTTGTGTATATATATATACAAGTGTGTACACCAATCATTTTAATTATATCTTTATTCATGCACATACACACATAAAAAAACTGGCACCCAGTCGGTTATGATAATCACAAGTATCCAAAACTTCTTCACCACTCTTCCAACATCACATTTCCTCTGAAAAAGAAGGCTTTCGTCTCCTTGGACTATGGCATACCACAGTACGGCTGTCTGTCTGCTAATGTTGTTGACAGACATGCAGCATTTCACTGGCATTTCACACTTAAAGTCCAGGATTATGGGAAAAAGTGTGAAGACCGTCAATTGACTTTGTTCCATAAAAGTATTAAAACAAATTAAACCTATAGGGCCAAAGTTATGTATATTTTCAATAATGTTAGCCTAGGTTTTCTTTTTAAGAATATCTGTCAGCATTAGACAAGTACTGTAAAAAGTCCTCTTAAGGAAGGACAAATGTAATTAGTGTTTAATAACACATATTTGGGTTTGGTAAGTACAAACTTGATTTTTAAGAATTTAAGAAGAAACTATTCTGTATACAGTTAAAATAAGAAGAATATAACTAATAAATAATTACATGAGCTTTATAATGAGTTTACTGGAGGAAGAAAACATCTGATAGTAAGTGTGGAAAATCTTTTGAAATTTTAAGGTCTGAGAGGAATGGCCTGAAGATAAGCAGTAACATGCTACTGATAGGGGGAAGAAAGAGAAATAGTATCCTGTAGTTCAAAGTAAGCTATCTAATCTGTTTAAATTTTCTGACTTAGTCACACTCTACTTCTAGTTTTCCCCCTTTTAATGTTTATAGTTATTTGTGGTAATCGTTACGTAAGGGCATCTGTGTGCCTGAAAGATTTAATCATTATTTATATGAACTTTGTGTTTCTTGCAGTTGGTTTCTGTAGAAACATAGCAGGCTAGGTTTGTAGGGTGTACAGTAGATACATTAAATCATAGATTATCATCATCATCATCATTGTTTAACGTCCGTTGAGGCTGATACAGATGAACTTGCTCATGGTACCACACCATGGGACTGAACCTTAAAAAAACGACCATACAACCATGCCTGGTTGGAATGGGGGGGGATCTTTTTACATCAAGTTGGATGGGCATCTGGTTATAGACAGCATGCCATGAAATTTATATATAGCATGTTAAACACACCATTCGAGCATGATCGTTACCGCATCGCCTTACTAACACTTGTGCTGGTGGCACGTTAAAAACACCTTTCGAGCGTGATAGTTACCGCGTTGCCTTATTAGCACTTGTGCTGGTGGCACATGAAACATTTGAGCGAGGTCGTCGCCAGTGCCGCTGGACTGGCTCCTGTGCAGGTGTCATGTAAAAAGCACCATTTGGGCATGGCTGTTGCTAGTACCGCCTGACTGGCCCTCATGCTGGTGGCACATAAAAAGCACCCACTACACTCTCGGAGTGGTTGGCATTAGGAAGGGCATCCAGCTGTAGAAACTCTGCCAGATCAGATTGGGGTCTGGTTCGCCAGACCTCAATCAAATTGTCCAACCCATGCTAGCATGGAAAGCAGACGTTAAACGATGACGACGATGATGATGATATAGAAAAAAAGCAACAAATAATGTAAAATGTCTCTTTGTGTCGGCAACTAAAAATCTTATTTCTCAGTTTAAAATTTTCACTTTTAAATTGTCATTCTACAAATGCTAAATTACATTCTTGTTTCAAACTGCTAGGTTGGTTAAACAGACTCTGTTTACGAAACTTACAAAGGAAGTTATGTCCAACTTTCGCACCAAAAATACCATAATGCATAGAACGAACATGAAATATGCTGTTATCTTGGGTACTTATTGTCTTGAAGTGCATGTGGGTGCTTTTTTTAATTTTATTAATATTTAGCTTTGGAATGCTTAAAAAGCTACATTTGTAACATTGTGCTAAAGAGTGTTTGATATTTCAGTCAAAATATTCTTCTGGGTCCAAAGAAATGAATATTTTAAATGACAACTGATGACTGCTAAAAGCCACATCATAAATATTTACAACAAACTATTCATATTCCAAAGACATTTTCACACACAGACACTCATTTTCACACACAGACACTTCTCATTCAGAAACAAATATTTTTTGTAACTATTGAATTTACTTTTTATGTTAAAAGAATTTTTATAGCAGTCTTCAGATTACAGGAATATAAACATTACTGGATTAAAATTGGTCTCATTTTGATGGGGTTTTTTTCTTCTCTTTCATACTTACTCGCTACATCAGTTTAAGTCGTTACATGAATTCATTGAAACCACCTTTTTTTTTCAACTATAAGTATTTTCATTTAATTAGTCACAACAGTACATGTACTTAGTGTGTTTAGCTTGCTTGGACAGGAATCAGATAAGGGGTGTTGAAAACAGCATAAGTATTTCTAGAAAATTGTAGTTTGGAATGTGAGACTAGACTGTTGTACCTATTTGCATAGCAGGCAAGAAGAGCTGAAGCGTATCTTTGTGTGTGTGTGCATTTTCTTTTTCACTTCCTTTTTTCATTAAGCAAATGTAAAATACTTTTCTTTCACTTTGACAGAAAAGCCTGTCTATTACAAATTTTCCTTTAAAAAACAACTTCAGCTCAGTGTTGTAAACTTATGAAGCACTGGTTCTACAATGCTTCAGTCTCTTACCGCATGCAGTGAAACTATGTTACTTCCTATAGAAGCTATTTATAATTATAGGAGTTTTAATGTTTGTGCTTGTTGTGGTTTGTCAAGGACATCAGCTTGGCCATGTTGTCATTGTTGTGAAGAGTATTCAGTGAAAATAACTGACCATTGAGTGTTTAAAACGAACCTACCATTTCTTGTAAGTTTGCTAGAAGGAAACTTAAAGTGCTGTATTCTGATCCTCCAACGAGTCTGATTACATAAGATTAATATCGAATTTCATTCAGTGTCTTTACTTGATTGATTGCTTAAGTGTCTTATTTCAGTAACTATCTTAATCCTTTTGTTACCAACCCGGCTGAAACCGCCTCTGGCTCTGTAGTACAAATGTCTTGTTTTCATAAGTTTTGAATTAAAATCTTCCACCAAACCTTAGTCACAATTTATGTTCCTAACACTAGCTGAAGGATAACTAAGTTATTTTACTAAATTCTTTGTTATAATAATAATAATAATAATAATAATAATAATAAAACATTGTGTACAGTGCTCAGGTGCACTACAACTCATCTAAAGTGTATGTATAGTACATAGGGTAATGTACAAGCGTGAGGAAAAGAACAGTGCATGAGTCATGACATACACATATGTGTATGAGTATGGAATAGTTGAAGTAATTCAAAGGAAAACAGAGCATCTCAAAATAAATACAGTAACGAAAGGGTTAATTGTCAAAGCTAGACAGTTCAGTGATTAGCTCAGCAAAATAAAATTAGATAAAAACAATTTCAAACAAATATTGGATGTTTTAAAAAAAAAAGATACATTGTAGAGGTGGGCTGAGAGGACTTTAAAAGGAAGAACATAGGGAGACCTGACAACATTGGAACTTTCAAAAGACTCGATGCATGGAAAATGTTAGGAATCCTATTTTGTTGTAATATAGTCATCTCATTCTCGTTCACATTACATGAAAATTACACTTTCTCTCTCCATCTTTTTCTCTGTAGGTAACTTGACTTGATTTTTTTTTCAGTTAATAAATCAACACTGTTCATTGTTTTTATACAACAAGTACAGTCATTGTTTCATTTTGATACACAGTTAAACTGTGTGTGTGTGTGTGTGTGTGTTACTCTCTCTCTCCAAATAAATAAATAAATAAAAGGAAAGATGTGGTAATATTGTAAACTATAAATAGCAATAAGCAAGACCATTCAACTTTCCATTTCCTTATTTTGTCCCACTTTTGCTTCCTGATAACACTACAGTTACTTTTACAGTGAGATTAATTATCTTTCAGTCAGGGCAGACATCTTTCAAACAATGGTATGAGCCACTTAAATTCATTTTGTTATATAGTTCAGCCTGCCAAAAAAAAACAAACAAAAAAAAAAGAACAACCCCCCCCCGTATAACCCCCACACACAGTGGATGTCTAATCAGTATGTAATGTGCAGTATGGATGTGTAGGTGCATGCACCCCCCACATGTGCACTCTCCCCTCCCACTCCAGGTATATGTTGAGTAATAAAGATTGAGGAAATCTTGGTTTTCTGTCTTCCTACCCAAGAATATACAAGTTTTTGATTTTCGTTTTTCAGGTGTAGTTTTTATTTATAAAGAATAAACATGAGTTTTTATTATGGTTTTGACTAATATATGTATGTGTGTGTATGTATATATACATGTGTATATGTGTGTATGTGCACATGTGTGTATGTATACGTGTGTTTATATATATATATATATATATATATATATATATAAATATATAATAATAATAATTGAGGGAATATTAATCCTAACTTACAGGGAAAAAATTCAATTTAGAAATACTAAATCAAATTTCACACAATATAATATATATATATATATATAAAAATTAGAAAAAACTACCTTTTATCAATTCAAATGAACAATTAAATTACACCATTTATAGAAATATTAAATTAAAATAACAATAAAAAAAGCAATAAAATACCGATGATTAAGTAAATTGCAAAAAATTAATAAAAACGTATATAATTGGTAAATGTATGTATCTATGTATGGTTATATCTATTGCTATTTTCATGATAATACAAAGAAGTAATGATTTACTAATTATCAGGTAATGGAAAAGAATTTAAGAAGAAACTATTCTGTATACAGTTAAAATAAGAAGAATATAACTAATAAATAATTACATGAGCTTTATAATGAGTTTACTGGAGGAAGAAAACATTTGATAGTAAATGTGGAAAATCTTTTGAAATTTTAAGGTCTGAGAGGAATGGCCTGAAGATAAGCAGTAACATGCTACTGATAGGGGGAAGAAAGAGAAATAGTATCCTGTAGTTCAAAGTAAGCTATCTAATCTGTTTAAATTTTCTGACTTAGTCACACTCTACTTCTAGAATGTAATTTCAAAAATAAACAAGCACACCATTTGAAGTCTCAAAGCTACAAGATAACTCATGATTAGTTCAAATAAATAAGCATACATTTGACAGATTATTTGAATGCCAAAGGATTAAGTCCCTGTTATAATAAGGGAATTTAATCAATGGTATCCATACTAATAAAACTTATCCCTTTGCTGATGAAGGAAATCAATAATTCAGTGGGAAAAAAAAAATTTTAATATTAATCTCTTTAATTCTTTACTTTTATTTTTACTAAGGCTCGACACATTAGCATAGGCGGCAAACTGGTAGAAACGTTAGCACGCCAGGCAAAATGCTCAGCGGTATTTTGTCTGCCTCTACGTTCTGAGCTCAAATTCCGCTGAGGTCGACTTTGCCTTTCATCATTTTGGGGTTGATTAAATAAGTACCAGTTATGCACTGGGGTCGATGTAATCGACTTAATCTGTTTGTCTGTCCTTGTCTGTCTTCTCTGTGTTTAGCCCCTTGTGGGCAATAAAGAAATAGGTATTTCTTCTGTGGCTACGTTCTGAGTTCAAATTCTGCCGAGGTCAACTTTGCCTTTCATCCTTTCGGGGTCGATAAATTAAGTACCAGTTATGCACTGGGGTCGATGTAATCGACTTAATCCATTTGTCTGTCCTTGTTTGTCCTCTCTGTGTTTAGCCCATTGTGTGTAGTAAAGAAAAAGGCATAAGGGCATATTTTCAGCTCTTAAAGATGTAATTTAGTTCAGGAGAAGCATAGGTATTTAAATTGTCCACCATACGTGAGTATTTCAGTGGAAGTCAAATTGAAGTTTGGTAGGAATTAAACTGAGAACACAAAGGTGAAATACTGAAAGGCATTCAGTCTAGAAACCCCATTGTCTTAGGGAATAACAATATAATATACTAGTGACAGCAAGTTTCATCTTTTGTTTTTTTATTCAGCTCGAGTAGGATTTTGTGAGCTTCTAACTATAATTATAGGAAATAGTTTATTTTGATGAATATTGTAGTGATAATTGTTACACATGGAGTTATTGGCTGGGATTGGAGGTTGTTGAAGTACTGCCTGAGAGTGGTGGGTTGTTGATAGAATGGAAGTGGTATGTGTGTGAGCCAAGGCGGCGAGGTGGTAGAAACGTTAGCACGCCGGGCGAAATACGTAGCCGTATTTCGTCTGCCGTTACATTCTGAGTTCAAATTCTGCCGAGGTCGACTTTGCCTTTCATCCTTTTGGGGTAGATTAGATAAGTACCAGTTACGCACTGGGGTCGATGTAATCGACTTAATCTATTTGTCTGTCCTTGTTTGTCCCCTCTGTGTTTAGCCCCTTGTGGGTGGTAAAGAAATAGGTATTTCGTCTGCTGTTACGTTCTGAGTTCAAATTCCGCCGAGGGCGGCTTTGCCTTTCATCCTTTCGAGGTCGATTAAATAAGTACCAGTTACGCACTGGGGTCGATATAATCGACTTAATCCGTTTGTCTGTCCTTGTTTGTCCCCTCTGTGTTTAGCCCCTTGTGGGTGGTAAAGAAATAGGTATGTGTGTGTGAGTGGGTGATTGCTTAAATTATCATACCACAAAACCTAAACAGTTACCCTCTTTCTCTCCCACCCACATAGTACCATTTCCATCCTGTCACACTCAGTACCCCTTAACTTCTCAAACCCAGCCATTTACTAACACCTGTTAACAATTATAACTTTATATATGCTCCAGTGAAAACTGTATTTTTTAATAAATTTAGCTAAAGATCAAAGAATAACCCAGTCTGAAGGATGAAAAGAAGAAACTAGCAGTCACTGGAATATTGATGTTTTCAGTTCCAGAAATGAATATTTCTCTTCACTCAATATTGAATAACTTAACAAACTGAAAAAAAATTGAATATCTAGGGTAGAGTAATTTTATTGTATACATTAGCTCAGGTCACTTTACACTTTACAACTGTTTCATGTCCAGGTGTAACCTTCAGATGCAGTTAAGTCAGTGGTGAGAACTTGAGAATTATTATTTTTTTTTTTCAATTCAATTTTTATTGACTCAAAAAGCAAAAGCAAGGCCATGTAGGGGGACAGGGAGTTATGTACAGGGAGGATGGTCATACAAAGAGTTCAGGCCATTTCTGGTCAAGAGAGACTTTGAACCGAACGGTTGTCGGCATCTTCACTATCTCGTTCGGCAGTTTATTCCACGGATCCGCAACCCAGACGGAGAAAGCCCCTCTCCTTCGATTATTAGATGATATTGTCAGAATGGAGTAACTTGTTGCAGGTTTCTTATTGACTTTGTCAGCTGGTATACTTTTGGTGAAGACAGTCTATATCTAGCAGATTAATTTAGTGTGAGCAGTTTCTTATGATTATAGAGGTAGAATTTATTTTCGTATCAAGACGTAGATATTAATTTGCTTTTCCTGTTCAAAATGTTTCTGGGCCTTTTTTTGTTTTCCTTAACAGCTGGAACTTTTCCTCATGACAGGTTGCAGAACACTGTTCTTTTAATATATTTGTTACTGTAGGCTGATATAGTCAAACCTTGTGTGCTTCTTCTGCTGTAGTCGACAGAGTGATATATTCTTATAAATTTGAAGGTAGATGCATAATAATTCTTGAAAAGGGCTTCGCACATGCCTAGGCATGATTTGGTATTATTAGCATCTTGATTATTAACTCACCATACATCCACTTCAGAATTGTATTTGAAGACTAAATTCTATTTTTCGTCTTGTTTTCCTGTTTTTGATTGTCTATCTCTTTTTTTATATCTCTCTCTGTCAGTTTGTATATTGATGTATATGTATTGTCTTAGTTTACGTTCACTTTCCCATGCTGTCATGTGTTGGAAAGAGATTCTGAAGCAGTATTATGTGACCATATACGCATACACAAACACACACACACGCACACACACGTGTGTGTGCGTGCATATCTATATTGTAATTCTGCTGGTTTCTTCATTCACATGTAACGCTTTAGTTTGTTAGAGAGAGAGAGAGAGAGAGAGAGAGAGAGAGAGAGAGAGAGAGAGAGCAGGATTTGAGAGTGGGAGGGAAAAGGGGTGAGAGAGAGAAAGAGAGGGAAGTGAGTGAGATAGCAGGTAGCCTCTTCCACTAATCATTTGGTTAGTGGAAGTGACAGGTAAAGAGAAAGAGGAAAGAGAGAAATGCTAATAACATGAAGAGGGGAATTTCATGGTTAAAAAGCTTGTAGAAGTAGAGAGAGAGAGAGAGAGAAACAAATATAAAGTGTTTTGCATAGGGAAACTTTTTAAATCATAATATCATTGAGACTAGCTGTATATTCTCTATATTGCTTTGTGTACATTAATTTGTATATAATGTAAAATGATTATAATAAAAATTTTGCATAATAAGGAATATGCAATTGTTCTTGAAAGCTTAAATAGAATTAAATATTAACAAATGACATGTGTATTAAGTATTGTAGAGATTGTTATTGTATATTTTTCTATCATTTATTACACAAGCAACATTATCCTCATCATCATTTAGCATCTGCTTTCCATGCTGGCTTGGGTTAGACAGTTTGACTGGAACTGGTAAGCTGGAGGGCTGCACCAAGTTCCAGTCTGACTTGGCATGGTTTCTGCGGCTGGATGCTCTTCCTAACACTAACTACTCTGGCAATCCTTCGGTATAAGTACACATGTGACTTTGTTTACATTTCTGAATATAACAGAAACCCTTTTCTCCCAGCCCTAACCCTGACACAAACCCTAACCTCCATATATATAAATAAAACCACTTTCTTGAAATGTATCCGGTACTTCCGGTACTTACACCGAAGTTACGCCACTACTCCAAGAGTGTAATGGGTGCCTTTTATGTGCCACTGGCACAGATACCATTTCTATGACGCTGGCAATGGTCACAACTATGATTTCACGGGTGCCATTTACATGACACTGGCAACGGTCACGACTACCATTTTACTTGGCCTGATGAGTCTTCTACTCAAGCACAGCATACTCCCAAAGGTCTCAGTCACTTGTCATCGCCTCCGTTATGCCCAACACTCACAGATCATGCTTCACCACTTCATCCCATGTCTTCCTGGGTCTACCTCTTTTACAGGTTCCCTCCACAGTTAGAGATCAGCACTTCTTTACACAGCTATTCTCATCCATGTGCATCACATGACCATACCAGCTCATTCGTCTCTCTTGCACACCACATCTGATGCCTCTTATGCCCGGTTTTTTTCTCAAAACATTTACACTCTGTTGTACATGCACACTGACACTGCACATCCAGTGAAGCATACTAGCTTCATTTCTTTCCAGCCTTCCTCTTCTAAACTGCATTTTTCTCTTCCTCCCAATTTCCTCTTCATATACTAGGATTGTCTTCCAATCCCCTTCTTTGCCCTCACTGTCCTGCTCAATGTATCACTGCTTTCCCCCACCCCATTTTTATACCCAGGTTTTCACCAATCACTCCCTACACCCGACCACATTATGACCTCCATACCCCTTTCTCCCTTACTTTACCATTACATGTATGCTCTGATCCTTGTTACTTACCATTCTATATTTAAGAGATAAGGAATTGTGTACATTATTTACATTATTTACAATTAACGGATATTCCATGCTTGTCGCTACTTGAGCAAAACAGTTGTGATGTTTATAATTCCTAGTTGACATAACAGCTAATCCTTTTATACTATTAAACTTTGAATTAGAAAAGTCCTTTACTTGAAAAATAGCTAAGAGTTAGCAAGAGGAAGGATTTCAGCTGTAAAACTCATACCTCAAATAAGTCCTCATCCAACTTACATTGACACAGGAAAATGGACATTGAACAAATAGAAAATATATACAGGCACAGGTGTGGCTGTGTGGTAAGAAGCTTGCTTCCCAACCACATAGTTCTGGGTTCAGTACCACTATGTGGCACCTTGGGTAAGTGTCTTCTTCTATAACTTCAGGTTGACCAAAGCCTTGTGAGTGGATCTGGTAGACAGAAACTGAAAGAAGCCTGTCATGGATATATATATATATATATATATACCAAATATATACGTTTTATTTATTATTTTGCACATTACTTAATCATTGTTATATGTTTTATCTTATATTTAATCTTTCTATAAGATGTAATTTTCTAAATGGTATCATTTAATTTTTCATTATTGAATTGATAAAAGGTGGTTTTTTTAATTATAATTTATATATATACATATTATATTTTGTGAAATTTGATTTTATATTTCTAAATTGAATTTTTCACTGTAAGTTTGGAATAATATTCCCTCATCTTATATATATATATATATGACGGGCTTCTTTCAGCTTCTGTCTACCAGATCCACTCACAAGGCTTTGGTCGGCCCGAAGCTATAGTAGAGGACACACATCCAATATATATAGAGAGAGTGAGCATTATGCAGTAAGTTACCTAGACGTCAACCTTAATCTAGTCACTAATAAGATCCATCCATTCCATAAGTTGAATGAAAGCCTAAAGTATATTCTTCAAGTAACCATCCTAAATCAGTTAAAGAAACCTTAATAAATAATATAGGTAAATGAATATCTATCCTATCCTCAGATTATGGCACTTTTAATAAATACGTCCCATATTATAATAAAGCATTTAATAAATATATGTATTAACTAAAGTAGGATATAATTAATGAAGTATATTATGTACCCTGCTGGTAATTTTGGTCATATCCTTTAGGTATTATTTCATGATGTGCAAACTGATATCATGAGTTTACTTTCAGATATACTCATTAAGTTATTTTTGTATTATCTGAAATAGAATACCCGTATATCGATTAATCCCCCCAAATTGAATTAATATATATTTATAGGCATAGGAGTAGCTGTGTGGTAAGTAGCTTGCTTACGAATCACATGGTTCTGGGTTCATTCCCACTGCGTGGCACCATGGGCAAGTGTCTTCTACTATAGTCTCGGGCTGACTAAAACCTTGTGAGTGGATTTGGGAGACGGAAACTGAAAGAAGCCTGTTGTATATGTGTGTGTGTGTGTGTGTGTGTGTGTGTGTGTATATATATATATATATATATATATGTTTGTGTGTCTTTATTTGTCCCCCCAACATTGCTTGACAACCAATGCTGGTGTGTTTACATCCCCGTAACTTAGAAGAATTTGAATCTGTTTCTTACCCATGAGAAATCTAACAGAGTCTCCCCTCCACCTTCTTGCACACCAGACACATCTACATGCCGTCACTCTATCAATATTCTCATCAGACTTTCATTGATCATGGCAGCCCTGAAATTGTGGACTCCAGAGGAACAGTCGGAAAATTGTTGTTGTGCAGCTCTTGTCAACACCATATCTTTTTAATCTGCATTTCAGTGTGGCAGCTACTGTACTCTGATACGTTTGATATAGACACATACAACGGGCCTTTTCAGTCCCCCCCCCCTACTAAATCCACTTACAAGAGTTTGGTCAACTCAAGACATGCAGTGAGACTAGACCTGGAACCAAGTGGTTAGGAAACAAACTTCTACCCACACGGTCACCCGCACATGCACACTCTCACATAAGGAATGGGAGTCACATACAATGCACTTCTTTTAGCATCTCCCTACCTAATCCACTCATAAGACCTGCCTGGGTCTGCAATAGATGACACTTATTTCTTTACTACCCACAAGGGGCTAAACATAGAGAGGACAAACAAGGACAGACAAACGGATTAAGTCGATTACATCGACCCCAGTGCGTAACTGGTACTTATTTAATCAACCCTGAAAGGATGAAAGGCAAAGTCGACCTCGGCGGAATTTGAACTCAGAACGTAGCGGCAGATGAAACACCACTAAGTATTTAGCCCGGCATGCTAACGCTTCTGCCAGTTTGCGCAGTAGATGACACTTGCCCAAGCTTCCACACTGTGACTGAACTCCAATCCACCTAGTAGGAATGCTTTGTTCACAAAACTGTTTAATTGGGCATGACCTCGGGCTAAACAGCAACAAAACTAGTTACTATTAAAAACATATCCTTGTATTAACAGATTGCATATTTTCATTTAATAAACCCCAATTTTCTGATAAAAGAATTTCACTAATAACACTGTGCAACAAATTTCAGGTTCAAAAAATGTACAACAAATGTACACTGTGCAACAAATGTACAAGTTAAGTAAGACTTGTTCCTGGGTCAAAAAATTGTCCTGATTTTGATTCTGACCTTTATTTCTCCAGATTAGGCACCGTTTTCCCGTACCATAAACCATATGTTTTATAATATACTGCATAATATTGCATATTGAACCCAACATTGCAAATATTGAAAGTTACAGAAAACAAAAACAAAAAATTTAGTTGGTATAACAAAACATATTTTTATTTATTTTTATTTATTTTATTTTATTTTATCTAGTTTCAGCTCACGAGCTGTGGCCATGCTGGGGCACTGCCATATATTGGTTATGAATTAAAAACACACCTGTCAGTTTAAAGAACTTTTGTCCTTCTAACCCTCTTGTGTGGAGTGTGACCTTCTGTTTTTTATGCCCCAGCAGAAGTCTGCCAACATGCCAGGGTTCCATTTTCCTTTGAAATCATCGCTCCATCACTGAAATATCCTGATGGAATCTTTCACCATGTTCATCATTCACATCACCAAGATTTTCCACAAAAACAGATTGCATATTTTTATTTAATCCACCCCTATTTTCTGATAAAAGAATTTCACTAATAATCCTTAACTTTTCTTTTAATTGTCACTGGATAGCATTTCTTGGAATTTATTTAGAGCTAAGACATTGTCCTTTTTCAAGATTGTAAGATATGGTTTGAGACAGATTTTGCTGCAATTTCTAGCAAGTTGTATGACCACTTAGAGCCCCCCTCCTCCTTGTTAGACTGGCTTTCTTTTTAATGTGGCAAAAGATTCTTCTCATTTTGGTAGTTTTTCAGAAAATATCTTCTCAATAAGATTTTAGGTTCTTCTAATTATTCATAGTTGACCGTCACTAATTAAATGGCTTGTTTATTAATACAACTAATCTTGTAAACATTTTCTTTGATGTCTCAGAAATAATTGGCCATCGTTTATTTTTTGGTAATGAAGGCTTCTCTATTAGAAAGACAAAATATTTACAAAAACACAGGTAACATTGATATAGATGTAACTATTTTTAAGATGTAAATTTTTCAATTAAATTCGTTATTCTAGCAGCCCTAGTTAATGAAATAAACTTTTGATATGTAACATACTTGAGATCTTAATGAAGAAGAGAACATGCTTTCAAGGAAATATTTGAATTTCTAATTATATTTAGTTTGCTTTGTGTTGGACAGACACTAAGAATCTTCTGATCTAATTCTGTCGCTTCCTTTCCAGTCTGTTATAACTCATTCTGCCAATACTGAAACAGGTTTACTGATTAAACTGTGGAGTAGCATTTCAACATGAAATATTAACCTCAGTGATACATGAGCAAAAGCAAGGTAAACATAAATAGATTAAAGTCAAAGAACAGGAGTGCCAAGGTAATACAATATGCTATGAAGCAACAGAAAGGAGATAGCAATGTTTTGGACATCTTTGTCGAGAGGAAGCACAATGGCCCAGTGGTTAGGGCAGCGGACTCGCGCTCGGAGGATTGCAGTTTCGATTCCCAGACCGGGCGTTGTGTGTGTTTATTGAGCGAAAACACCTAAAACTATATGAGGTTCCGGCAGGGGGTGGTGGCGACCCCTCTTGTACTCTTTCGCCCCAACTTTCTCTCACTCTTTCTTCCTGTTTCTTGTCCCCAACTTCCTACGCAACCGCTGAGCCCGAATGCACATTCATCCATCCGTCGATGCTCTCGGTGTCGAGGGTTGACCTGCTTTCTCTTCTGCAGGTCTTACAAATAGCAAAGGACCACGTTTCGAAGACTGCTTCGCTCAACAAACAAACAAACATCTTTGTCAAGATGAAAGAAGAAGAAAAAGAAAAATTAAAATAAGAGATGACAAAAAGTGATTGAAGATTCTTCTTCATCATCATCATCGTCATTTAATGTTTGCTTTCCATGCTGGCATGGGTTGGACGGTTTGACTGAAGATTGGTGAGCCAGAAGGCTGCACCAGGCTCCAATCTGATCTGGCAGAGTTTGAAGATGGAATATGCTGTGCAGTGGTAGACTGGTGGGTAGAGTTGCTGGTTTCTAGTAGAGAAGAATGGATGTGCACAAAGGGAGATAAGTATGAGTGTTGTGAAGTGTGTGTATATGCATATGAAAGGTTGTGTTTGAATGTATGTGAGTGCCTCTGTGTGTGTGTGTGATTGTTGGGGTTTTGTAACACCATTTGGCAAATGGTTAAGCATATTGGCCTTGTAGATGCTTTGCTGCTGCTATACCATCCATGTCAATTCGTTTGAATGATGTATCAGTGTTGATGGTAACAGTGTACAATAAGTGACAGATAAGCTGGCAGAATCATTAGCCCGCCGGCCGAAATGCGTAGCCGTATTTCATCTGCCGGTACGTTCTAAGTTCAAATTCCGCCGAGGTCGACTTTGCCTTTCATCCTTTCGGGGTCGATAAATTAAGTACCAGTTACGCACTGGGGTCAATATAATCGACTTAATCCGTTTGTCTGTCCTTGTTTGTCCCCTCTGTGTTTAGCCCCTTGAGGGTAGTAAACAAATGAATAAGTGACAGATATTTAGTTGTAGACAACAGTTCAGGTGTTGCTGGGCTTAGTTTGTCTGTTGTAAAAGAAGTCCTGCTGTTTAATTTAATGCTAGAACTTCTTGGTGTTGGTCCCAATTTTATACACTGATAAAATGGGAGTATGGCAGAGGCCTGTTGTAAGGATTGGACCATCATCTTCAGAGTGTGGTAATCCAGTGGGAGTAGAATAACAACTGTGTTGAAAGGTACCATGAATGCAGGAGCAACAGTTATCTCTTATTATAAAAGGCAGATTTTATCTGCCTCCCTTTGGGAGTTATACAAATCTACAATATAGGATTTCTTCAATTACAATTTACCTAGCAGTTTTAAGAGTACAATGCATCGCGTCATGCCAGGTCCAGTTTTTAAAATTTAAACTCCAATTAAGCAAAATTTACAGAAAACTCACATTCTGGTGTGTGTGTCAAATGCTTTTCTTAGTCTGGTTTACACCACACGCAAACGCACACACACAGTGGGCAACGAATAAAATGAAAGTAAATGTAATATTTGTTTCTGTCTATCACGCTGATAGATACATGAGTAAAATGTATGGGAAGCTAACAGATAACAGTGAGTGAAAATGTTCTTGGAAGAGAGTAAATTAGCGACAGTGATTTGAGGAAGACTAAACTGAAACTATGAAACAGTGTTTATGTATAAACAGACGACACTTATATAAACCCTTTCGTTACCAAACCACCCGAATTTACCTATTCATATTTAAATGAGAATATCAGAGTAAATCTCTTTAGTACATTCGTGAAAACACGTATTATACTTCGTAAACACTTCAAATACAGTTTTGTACAAAAATCGAAGTGTAATTTTAATTCCGTGAATTATGGGAGATTTTTTTCCGAAATTTGTTCCTATTGTGTTTTCAAAATTTGTAATTCTGACAAAAAATGGATACGAATTTCATTATATCAAGCAGCGAGTCAGAATTCGAAGGATTTTCTACTGAAGACCTTCATAAATCTAACTCTATGACTGAAAAAAAAAAGCATCTTTATATAAGAGTGAAGTTGTGTGTCTGTCCCCTTCGATTTACATTCGTAATTACTCCCACATTTTGCGGTGCAGTTTAACCAAAAGCGGGTATCTTATAGTCGTGATTCATATCGAGCCCTTCTGGGTATTAGCGCGCGTCTACGATGAGTCTACGATTTAAAAAAAATTTACCATCATATTTTTCCATTTTAATGCATTTTTTCACTTTTATATAAGGGAAGTAACTCTCTAAATATATCTACGATTTGTCAACGATTTAAAAAAAATTTACCTTAATTTTTTTTCAATTTTTAATGCATTTTTTTTGCTATTTTTTGGCTATAACTCTCTAAAAATGCTTATATAGTTATTTCCCTTACAACCCGAGCAACGCCGGGCGATACTGCTAGTCTCTCTATAAATAAACGGCAAAATGTCTGTGTCTGTCTGTCTGTGTGTGTGTGCATGTCCTTTATACAAATCCACAATTTTTCAGTTAGAGGGCTCGCATTTTCTATGGTCATTGAAAACTGTCCAAGGGTGGTCGTGCACATCTTTACTACATTTCCCCAGTCACCCTGCAAAGCCATTAAAAAATCAATAGAAGTGACTTTTTTTTGTGAATTTTCTATCCAAAACCCAATCAAAATGCCTGAAACTTGATACGCCAATTGAATGTCGGGTCATAGTGCTAGCCTAATATAACTGAAGGCTTATATTTTATTTCATGTTTCCTGCACCACTGTGTAGCATAGCTTGCCTCTATAACCAAGGTACACTGAACATAGCTCCTATGAAATTAGATTAATGTTTGATGTAAGCTTTAGTCTCTATAGTCAATTTTTAAATACCACTCATTATTTTTATTCATTTCTATTTATATTTGTTTTATTTATCAATGAATTTATTTATCAAGAAATGAGTAAAGAAAATCATATTCAAATAACTATAAATAAATAAAGCATTCAAAATATTTGAAATATGGAAAGAGAAATTTTTGTGACAAAGTCCGTGTTTTGTCCTGAGAGAAGATCATAGTTAACGTTGGTCATTAAAAACTAAAGCAGAGTAAACAACTGGTATTTTTTGTTTTGAGTAGTATTTGAAAATAATGTCAGGGCTACTTACAAAATATGTAATTAGACTGGCCTTATAATTATCTTGGGACTTGTTCGTTTTACTTGTTGACACAGAATTTAGCCTGGTCATGTGTGTATTCACTGAAACACATCCCAGAAAGTTGATTTTAAATTCACTTTTGTTTTCTTACAAGAGCAATTGTCTCACTATCTGAAATCTTTTATGTGTGTGTTTATGTATGCATATATATATGCCATGCAGTGCTCTTTGTAATTGTGATAGTAGGCACAAAGAGTATTTAAACACTTTAAGGTCAGTGTTTATGGAATACATACATACTTGGAAAACAACTTTAGCGGTAGTTGGCCTCTCTGAAAAGCCTACTTAAGAAAGAAGCTAAGGACTCTTAATTTAAAAAAATATATTTTATGAATGTTTATGTGCAATGTTATCATCTGATGATGAAGAAAGTGAAAAGTTAACTTTGAAGGAAATCAAAATCTTTGTATTTATCTGTATTTCTTCAGAAACTGAGCCAGTTAAAATAAGTCAATATTTGAATTATGCAAACCATTTTAGCAACAATCAGATATCATTGTACTAATAGGGCCTATTATCAGTTGTTTGGTTGTTTACCAACACTTGGCATAGCAATGTGGATATTTTTTACTAAAGCAGTGTTTCTTGGTTTAAAGTGTATTTCAATTAGAGGTAAGAATGCTTTTCCCATTTTTACTACTACTCAATATTCTTTTCACTATTCTGAATTGGAACATTTTGAATTTATTGTCGATATCAATATTTCTTTTTATATATCATTACTGTTACGTCTTCTCAAGAGTCAATTAGAGAATGGCAAACAAGCTGGAATTGCTTATTTTAATCAAATTGCACTTGAGATGGCTTTCTGCCCAATTGGTAAATCTACCCTTTTGGTATTATCAAGGCTTATATTTTGGAATGTTACCAATATATACATACATACACACATGTGTATATATATCATTTATATTGGAGTATTAAGTTGCTTTTTATTCAGTGGCAAGCTTGAATGTCATTATAAAATATTAATATTGAACTCAACAGCTATTGATTTGTATAGAATTTTTTTAAGTAGTACTGTAATACTGGAAATTTAACAGCATTTAAAAGAAGTTATTAGTCAGAAATTCATATAAAACTATGGTTTGCAATAATTTTATTTCAAATATAGCTATTTTGTGACAAATTTGTTGCAGTTATAATTATTTAAGTTTTCCTTTGGTTTTTTAAAATTTAAGTTATTGCTGGGAGTGCATATATATTTAGGTTTATTAATACTGGTACAACATCAGTTTGGGACCTTGGTTCCAAATCCTTTTTGGATTACTGTTTTTTTTCCAAACCAGTGGTGGTTAGCTCTAAATTAAACAAACATTAATTTTACTTAAATAGTTAAATGAAATACAGGTACCTGCACACAAGTATAAATGATTCAAGTTTATTAATTTTGTACCGTTGAAGGTACTGTGAAATAGGGCTGCCCGGTAGGTAATAGAAGTTCCTGCTCATAAATTAGTGTGAATTGTAGGGGGTTCTAAATCATCAGTGTTTGGAAAGTTGTCGTACCTGTTGTAGGTACTCATTCTAGTTTGAAGCAAGCAAATTTTCAGCATTGCTTATGCTAAAAATAAGAGTTAAATTAACTCTAAAGCCACTAAAGCACTAAATTAATGACTGACAAAGGGCGGTAAGTCCCTGGCATACATAACTATATTGTAATTTCGAATTTGTGGCCTCTTTTAATTTTGTCTTTAGGTTCTAATTGCTAATAAGCAAACCTTTTAATTTGTTACACACACACACACACACACACACACATTAGAAGAGAAAGAAAAAAATTGTATGTATACATATACCCTGGCACTCTCATCTCTTCCCTCAAGCTGGTTAACCATGCATCTCCTCTACAGCAGCACACCTGTTTTTGCCCTCATTCTCTCTCTCTCTCTCTCCTGGATAACCATGTACCATCCTCTATAGCAAGACACCTGTTTTTACCTCTCTGTTTCTCTATCACACTAATCTTTCATCATCTGACACAATATCACCTCCTCCAGTGCCCCCTCCCCTCTCAAAATTCCTTGTCTTACTTGGTGACCCTACTGGTGCCATGTAACAAGCATCCAGTCCACACTGAAGTGGTTGGCATTTGGTATAAAAACCAGGCCAAAACTGACCTTACTGTGCTGGTGAGGTCAGTTTTGGCTATATGAGCCATGGCTTGAGAAGGACCATTTTTATTTTTTTAATGAACTAAGTCTGAACTTACTTCTTCCTGATAGTATTTAATTTCTGTTCCATTTGAATAGCAATTAAATTCCATCAGGAGGAAGAAAAGTTTAAACTAATTTCATATTTCATTTCTGTTGTTATTGCTAATTGAGTAAGTGTATGTGTTTTGATTGCGACTGGAAATTATAAATGTAGGTATTATTTAAAAGGAAATTCATTCTGTCAGTTTCTGTCTATATGTTTTGGAATGATGTTGCTTGTTGTAGGTGTTGAAGATAGCCTTGTTCATATCTCAGTGGATAATAGACTTAAAGATGTAAAGCCAATTTGTCGTAATGGGCAGGTCATAGTTCCTGCACCTGGACATTTTTGGGGTTGTTGTTTAGTCCCAAATAAGTCTTATTGTGTGGACTTATGATCAAAGGTATTCAGCTAAGATCAACCAATTTTTTTATCAGGATGTTCTTTGTGGGAGGTTTGGCTGTCATTTCTAGAAACTCCCTCATTGGCTCACTTGGTATCTTGGTTTTTGGTTGCGAGGCATGATATTGCAAAATATAATCTTTAAATGCTACAGAGTTTGAAGATGTTTTGGTTAAAACACTGAACTTCCGTGTGGAAGTGCCTTCCTTTGCTTAAATGAACAAAGTTCTTGTTTACTGAAAAATATATTTGAATGAGTTTTTCTTTTGCCTAAAACACCCTGATATATGATTTTAAGTTACCAGAAAAATGAAAGCTTGTTGATGCACAGTCTTGACACAATTTAGTAGCTATTATGGATGTTCTTAAAAGCGATATTTTGTTTGTATGGAATCCATTAAGTAAAATGTGGCTGGAAGGGTGGGATATTTAGAAACAAAATTATCAATGGTAAGCTGGAGAGTCAACTCTTTCAAAGCATGTTCTGTTTGAATTGGAAGCAAGATTCTGTATGCACAATAGCATACTGTTGTAATGTGTGAGCTCTGCCTTTTCTATCTGGCGTCAATCATCACAGCTGTTTAATTAATAGGGATGGCAGCAATATTGTTACTGTTTTCGAAAACCCAAGCTGGTGTGTTAATGGGTTGAGCATCTATGTTCTTACTTCCTTTCTATGTGACCAGTTAAATAAGTGTCTCTCTGCCATTGCTGAGTTTGAATGGAGACTGAAGTGCAATAAAATTACATTTGTCCTATCTGTGTATATATGTGTCACTAGAACTAAAATTAATCTAATCTTCTTATATAAAATAGATCTGTGTGTGGACAGTTTATTGGTTTCATCCCCTCTTTTCTTCATACTATCTATTCTAATTATGAAGAAAACAGGATGAAACCAAATAACTATCCATAGTCTGTCTACCCTATGTGAAAGACCTCTCTCTAAAGATACAAAAGATATGCAGCCCATATGACATCAGGACAATATTCAAGAGTAATACAACACTTTGCAAATATCTCCTTCAAGTAAAACCACCATTAGAAGAGAATATGACCAAAGACTGCGTCTACTCCATCCCATGCAGCTGTGGTAGGTTACACAAAGGCAAAACATGCTGCCCCCTCAAAATAAGGGTAGAGGAACATCGCAAAGCTGTGATACGAGGAGATATTGATAAATCAGGTATAGCTGATCATGTGTGGGAAAATGGAGACCACCTCTCCCTGTGGGATGAAGTTAAAATAACAGACAGAGAACACCACTGGAAAATATGGAAACTAAAAGCAGCAGCAGATATGCTAGGACACAACAACCTCCTAAGCAGACTGAGTGCAGATGTGAGCAGCATATGGGAACCAGTATTAAGGAAGGATAGAAAATATTAGATTTATAAGCCCTAAAATTCACTCCATAATTGCCCACGGGCACATGGCATAATGGTTAAGAGGGCAGGCTACTAACCCCAAAATTCCGAGTTCAATTCTAGACCTGAATAATAATTATAATAACAACAACAGCAACATCGAAAAATACCTTAGGAACGAGAAGCCAGGTTGTGCTTGCAAATGTTAAAAAATGTGCTTGCTGATGTTAAAAAATAGCTAATGTTCAGAAATTGAAAAAAATCTTAAGTGAGCTTAACACGTTTTAGTACTGTTTTTGCTTTTTTATTCTGAAGAACCGTATATTATGTGTGAATACATTTTACATTGTATTAACCATTTTAAATAGTTGCTAGTTTAGCTCTTTTCTAATGATCAAGTTTAGATGAAGTAAAAGATGCATTTTGCACTGATCTGGTAATATCTTATTTATATCAATATTTTATTATTTAAAATTTACATAAATAATTTAATAGATAATGTATATGTGAACATGATAAGGCCATTAATTTAAAGTTCATGCATTTTCTTGTAATTAATAGACAGACATTCTAGTTTTATTCTGTGAAGGAGGGAAATTTAAGATAATATAACCCAAATTTGTTTCATCACCATTGTTTTAATATTTACATTCCCAAGCCAGTGTAAGTCAAACAGGTTCTTCCTCTTATTGTCGTATGTCTGCTCTTGGTTATTTTTCGTCTGAAGACACTGGCTTTTGTTTAATTCATTTGGAATTTCTGGTTTGCTTTTTAGTTCATTGTAGGTATTTTTTTTATTTATTCCATCCTATTTTCACACTCCTTTCTGTATGTCGGGACTGCACATAATTTATTAATTATCGCCAGTTGTTTCATCTCACTTGAATGTTTTCATGTTCACGTTGTACACCTATCAGATTATACTTGTAATATTTAATTTCGATCAAAAACAAGACCATCCACTTCTGTCCGTCTGCCAGTCAGTAATATTTGATTTTTATTGAAAGAAAATGGGGAAAAATCCTTTTGTTGGTTAATTCTGGTAGTTTTAGTGAATTTCAAGCTAGGCACTATACATTATTGCAAAAAGTTCTAATATTCTTTCACTCAGTAAATTATTTGAATATCATCATCATCGTCGTCGTCGTTTAACGTCCGCTTTCCATGCTAGCATGGGTTGGACGGTTTGACTGTGGGCTGGTGAACCAGATGGCTGCACCAGGCTCCAGTCTTGATCTGGCAGAGTTTCTACAGCTGGATGCCCTTCCTAACGCCAACCACTCCGAGAGTGTAGTGGGTGCTTTTACGTGCCACTGGCATGGGGGCCAGTCAGGTGGTACTGGCAACAACCTCGCTCGAATTTTTTACACATGCCACCAGCACAGGTGCCAGTAAGGCGATGCTGGTAACGATCCCGCTTGAATGGTACCTCTTACATTTGCTATTTTTAGAACTTTCTTATCATAATTTATCTTTACAAAATTAAATTTCTAAACTAGTATACATGTTTTCAACTTTCTGCAGATGTTTTTTTTAGCTCCCCAATAAATTGTAAAACTGTATGTATATTTCTGTAGGCATCCATATATATTCAATAAAGCAGTAAACTTAGTTCAATTCAAATGTGTAAATTATTAAGTACTCCACAAACAATTGTACCCTTAATAGGTACACATGCCTGTGCTGAATCAGTATGGCAGAGTACATGACAAGACTAGACCTTTGAATTACAGGCTCAACCCATTCAACTGGCTTTTATATGGTTTCCTCTAACCATGGTGCCTTGAGATATCTTTCCATGTTGGAAAATAATACTTACTGTGAGAAGTTAATACAATGCAACCCACAGAAAACACTGAAAAACTTATCCTTCTTACTCCAAATTCATGGAAAGGGTCTCACTAAACTTGAAATAGACTATTTATCCAATTTTAAATACAGTCCTAGTCTGTTCTATAGATTACCCAAAATACATAAAAATCTACATGTTTGTGAAGCCTGCAAAGTCTCTACAAGCCTATGCATTAATGTACCTCCCCCTACTGACCTCAAACTGAGACCCATCATAGCTGGCCCTTCTTGTGAAACCCACCGTTTGGCGCCTCTTTTAATTGCTATTTAAAGGAGAACTGGAAGAAGTATTTGGATGATTGCTTCATACTTTGGAAAGACAGCATGGACAAACTCCTTGATTTCAAAATAATGCTTAACAACATACATAGCAATATACAATTCACTTTGGAACACAACAGTAAACAACTCCCTTTTCTAGTCATCTTAATTAAAATAGTTAACAACCACATAGAAACAGACATCTTTTATAAACCCACAGATTCTAAACAATACCTATTATTTAACTCTGGCCACCCCAAACACAAAAAAATTAATATACCTTTTAATCTAGTGAAAAGAATCTGTACCATAGTTTTGGATACATATACTCGTGAACAAAGACTCCTTGAACTTAGATCAACACTAACTAAAAGACATTACCCAATCTCATTCATAAATGATGGCATTAAAAGAGCTAAGGAAATAGATATACAAAGATTAAGGAAAACTAGCCGAAATACTAAACCAGACTTAAAAATACTCCCGTACATTTCCACACATAACCCTAGAAACAACGAAGCCTTCAACATTATCACCCAAAATCTTCCCATCCTCACAGCAGACAATGAACAAAATTTTAAGCTCATACAAAATTATAAAAAGCAAAATGCAACCGAAGTCACTAAAAAAAATGTTAAACAGCGCAAGAGCCAAAAGTGAAAAAATGTGGTCGTCCTAACTGTGGAGCATACCCCCACCTTTTGGAAGGTTCAGAATTCCACTTCAAACAAGGTGAAATAATTTGTGGTCTTGTGTCAAACTTAGAAATCGCCACCCTAATTATTATTAGGGTGGGAAAATGTTTCACAATATTTATGTCCCTTAACAAAAATTCAACCGGTGTTGACTTCTCATGTTTTACAGTTCAAGAATTGTGTCTCTCACTCTGTTTGGTTAATTTGGTTGTAAATCTGATCCTAGCCTACTTGACATCTTCAGTTCTTTTCAAGAAACTCGAGAAATTAATATTGTTCTTCTCTATTGATCAGAGTAAAATTATATTGTTATGCACATACAACTTGGCTAATTCCATGTATTGTGTGGAGCATATACAATCTAAAAATCCAGAAAACCATTGCTTTCTAACTTCTAATGAATCCCATTTTCCCACTCAGTGTTACATATTAAAGGTCTGAAAGTAAAATCATACAACATCTCTCATATTCAGATTCATATATTTTCTTAACTTGAACCGTAAAAAGAAAATCTCTCTTAAAATTCATATGAATTTTTTGCGTAATGAGATAAAAAAAACCAAGGCTGTATAGATATTAAAGCATTTATAGATAGAAGGTCTTACAGCTGTTTCTAGAATATTAATTAATGATAATTCTAGAAACAGCTGTAAGACCTATCTATAAATGCTCTGATATCTATACAGCCTTGGTTTTTTATTTCATTAGGCAAAAAATTCATATATACTCACGCTGACATAGAACCAACGTTGAACCCTTTATTCGCAATATTACCGAACCTGGAACTTAATTATGGTCTGTCTATAGCACTTATTCAGCATTACCTGATACCTTTGGGTCTCAATGACACCATTATCTCCTATAACCTCTTAAAATTCATAGTAATGTATTCTTCTTCAACCATAAATTATTTCTAATCTCATGATTATCTGCTTTTGTTATGATATAGATAAGTCCCTTCAATTATATATTTTCTTTCTTAATCTTTTAATAACTGTTCCTTTGTTTTCCATTTCAGATTGCCAATACACATGTCATAAAACTTGTCGACAGCTAGTGACATTAGACTGCGCTAATAACTTACCTAATTCCATGTCAGATGGTTCCATAGAAACCTCTTTATCAGAACCAGCTTCTACACCTGGTAGCAACAGTACAGTTTCTGATACATTATCCAATGTAAGTAGATTTGTGTTGAATATTTTTCTAAAAATCATTCTCTGTTTTTCAATCTTTTGATGCTGTTTGATGCCCAATTTGCTAAAATACACAGAATAAACACACAAACAATTTTACATGATGTAAAATCTATATGCAATGTTTAATGCTACTTTTTTTTTTGCTTGGAAACAATCACAATTCTAATGTTTCTTTTGGAACAAAGATTGATAAAAATAGAACTGTTTTTCTAAATTCAAATAGAATGAAGAACATCTGGCTTTACGATTCTTCTAGAGTTGTTGGAAATGGCAGTAAGAAACTCAAGATTTAGATGCTGCCAGGGCAACTGCTATTATGATCTTCATAATAGCGGCTCACAGCTGGAAGCGGCTCTAGATAGGCTTCTTATGTTCTTGATCTTGTTGTAGAGGTGCATAAGTCATATACTGGGAAAATGAATATTAAATGAATTGATCGCTTTATGGATTACTGTCTATAAAAAGAAGAGTTTATGGTCTCACCAGGGCTTATTGTCTCATTGTACTTGGTCCTCTTAGTTTTGTGTTGGAGATACTTCTCAGTGCAAGATAATAATTTATACTCATCTTTAAATGACTGAACTAGACGTCTGCGTTGGCTGGGTCATGCCCTCCGTCGTCAACCAGGAGAATTCATCTACGAAGCAATTGCCCCAGCTCCCCTTCAGGGTTGGCGAAAGCGATGTGGTGGACAACGAAAAACCTGGCTGACGACAGTCAAGGCTGATCTGGAACCCAACCTAGGCCCTCATATCTATGGCGTTCGCCGCTGGAATAAGGAGTGATTGGAGATCACGCGGTCGTTAGCCTCAAATCACCAGGTCTGGTTGGCGTTTGTGAGAGATGCAGCATTGACGATGAATGAAGCCAGCTCAACCCACCCCGGGTGAATGCTGTAAGAAGAAGAAGATATGTTGAGTGATGAGAAACAAGAAGAACAACTATTCTTAACTGTATTCAGTTATCCGAGGTAGCCTAACTTGATGCTTTGCCTAGAGTACTTTTTCGAAGTCTCTTTTTTATATAGAGAGTTTTAAGATTGCTCTACAGTTGATTGCAAAAGTAGGATGTAAATTTGACTAACTACATTATGGAGGGGGAGCGCTAAGCAGTGATAAGTAAAGTTGCAATGCTATTTTCAGTCCAAATATGCTTGATGCATTTTGGAACTGGGGAACAAGATGTTCACTGCATTTTCTCATGGAAAATATATCCTTTTTGTTGACAAATGGTGTGTATACACCTAAATCAGCTCGCAGTGCCATCTACCTAGACTGAGATGCTAACATTTTGGAGTAGTTATCTCCTCATCAGTTACAGACACTAGGCAGATGACACTATGAGCTGAATAAGGAGATTAGTTCTCTTATGCTTT
The DNA here is from genome assembly GCF_006345805.1 of Octopus sinensis. Taxonomy (NCBI): domain Eukaryota; kingdom Metazoa; phylum Mollusca; class Cephalopoda; order Octopoda; family Octopodidae; genus Octopus; species Octopus sinensis. The sequence goes on from NC_043002.1 coordinate 9,629,638, forward strand.
TCCAGTCACTGTATGATGACTGGTAGCACTATACGGTGGCTTACCGTAAGTAAATTATGGAGGGGGAGCACTAAGTACTGATAAGTAAAGTTGTATTGTTATTATCAGTCCGAATATGCCTGATGCACATTCAAACTGGGGAACAAACTAACTACTCACTGCGTTTTGTCATTGAGAATATATCTTGCTTATTGACAAATGGTGTGTATATACCTAGATCAGCTCTCAGCCTCTTACTTCAGCTTGTATTGTTGTCTGCCTGGTATCTGTGACCAATGAGGAGGTAACTACTCCAAAATGGAGAATTAGAATTAGAATCAGTTCACCATTTTCCCCTTCTTGAGCACCATGGACCTTGGCTTAGCAGACTTGAAATTCACCCTTGCTTAGGTGATAAATTTCTCAAGTCTCTGTGAAATTGATGCTGCTGTGATGGTGTTGCCAGTCCTAAATGCTTTCATTACAGTGTCATATTTTAAGCTTGGACAAGGTTCCTCTGCTTGTCACCTTTTGTATCTTGGCTATCAAGTTTATGGCAGGGGTGGGGAACATGGTATAACTAGGGCAGTGAGCTGGCAGAATCGTTAGCACGCTGGGCGAAATGCTTAGCAGTATTTCGTCTGCCGCTATGTTCTGAGTTCAAATTCTGCTGGGGTCGACTTTGCCTTTCATCCTTTTGGGGGTCGATAAATTAAGTACCAGTTATGCACTGGGGTCAAGATAATTGACATAATCTGTTTGTCTGTCCTTGTTTGTTCTCTCTGTGTTTAGTCCCTTGTGGGTAGTAAAGAAATAGGTATAACTTATTCCCTTTTCAAAGTTGATGCCAATTTGATGGTTCTGACCTAGCAGTGACCTCAACTGGAACTTATTGTATTAATCCAGGATCTGGATTTTAATCTTATTAAGAATATGGTAATGATGCAGTGAAAGCTCATCCAGTGTGTGTGTGTGTGTCTGTGTGTGTGATAAGTGGTATGGATCCATTGGTCATTGGTTTGTTTGATAAGGCATTGGCCATATCAAATCACAGAATGATTAGGTCAGTCCTGTTCCTATAGCCTTTTCTGGTGAACTTCATAACCATTCCAGTGTACTCCAGGCAATAAGAAACCTTGAGGATTTCACCCTTATACACTGATGATCCAAATGCAGTGGATTTTAAAGAGAAATTCACTCAATACTCAGCAGTGAAATTGGCCAAAGCTGATTGATACACACAGCTTTACTGTATGTAATGAGGTGAGTGAGATGGAGTGGCTGATGAAAGCTTTATTGGTTTCAGGTCCTTGTTCTCTCATCAGATGGTTTAATATGACACGAAAGACGCAGTTTACTTTGTGTTGAGCAATTTACTTTCTCTATTAATTGTTTGGTGAAGCCAAAGGGATTGACAACAAATACAGCCCACACCCTGGCTGTTTTAGTTCCTTCTCATTTCCTTTTGCAGAGGGTCAAGAGTCATTTCTTTTGGATGTTTCACAGGTCAGCCAAAGCTTGTTTCTCCTCTTCGGTGGAAGTCATATCTTGCTTCTTGAGGTTTCTTACTTATCCATACTTTTGTTCTTTGCTCAATTAGCTCTAAGGTCCTTTGGTTCTAGACCTTGCTTTCATACCTGAAATGTCTCTAGTTCTAGTAGTGATTCAGCAATAAGAACAATGTCATAGACATAGAGGTGTTCCCAAGGGTAACTAGTCTTAAATTCCTCAGTTACAGCTTGGAGGACCATGGTAAATAAGTGGAGGCTAAGAACTGAACCCTGGTGGACTCCTACATATACATTAAATTCCTCTCTATACTCATTGGTAACTCTCATCTTTCTAACAGCACTCCTGTACATAGCTTGTACAGCTCTCACTAACCACTCACCTATCCCCAGCTTCTGCATTGCCCACTAGATAAGGGAGTGGGGGGATCCTTTCAAAGGCTTTCTCCATCTCAACAAAAGCCAGAAACAGAGGTTTATTTTTGGCCAAGTATTCCTCCTGCAGTTGCCCCACCAGGAAGATAGCACCGGTGGTGCTTCACAAATCCAAACTGCATCTCATCTATGCTAACTCTCTTACTAATTAATTGAGCTATGAAACTTTCTGCAACTTTCATCACCTGATTCGGCAATACGATACCTTTGTAATTATTTCTGTCTAAGGCATCACCTTTGCCCTTGTAGTAGTTGACTACAATGCTGCTACACCAATTATTGGGTATGACTACCTTGTGGACAACCTGATTAACTATACAGGTGACCGGGTTATAACCCAACTCACCAGAGATTTTAAGCATCTCATCCTTGATGGGCTGGAGGCCTTTCCTGTCTTCATATCCTTAACTGCTTTATCTACTAAGCTACAGTTGATTTAAATAGCTGGCCCCTCTGTTGGGCAGGCTCTCCTTCTCCCATGCATTCTCTACATTTAGCAGCCTTTCATAGTTGCACTTCTAAACCTCCTTCTTTGCAGAATCACTAACTGTGAGTGAGCCATCATCCATCCAAACTCATTTCTCACCTACCACATCACAATTTTCTCTGACACACTGTCTTGCAATCCGAAACACTCCAAGCCTCTGGTCCTCGTGATGCAGAACATTGGCAAACTTCCTCCTCCACTTCTCAGTTAGATACACCTGTCTTCTCGCCTCCCTCCTACCTACCTGATATATACCCTGCTACCATCACTCTTCTAGTTCTGTTTCTTTGTTCTAATGACCCTGTCTGCAGCATTGTTCCACCACATCACTCTTTGTGCCAGCTGCAGGTTTGGTTTGTGGCACTCAGCAAGCTGTCCCACAGGAATTCCCAGTTGCCCTCTATGTTACAAGTCTGTAGTTAAGTTTCTCAATTATGGTGTCCCTAAATATCTCTAACCATATAAGGGATCCTTAAGCTTCTAGATCCTTCTTTTCCAGCTTGGTCTGCTTCTTAGCAACCTAAAATCACTGATGACTAGTCTTTGCTGGTGGATGGGGTACATTATTCACTAGGGAAGATCTTTGTGGTCACTTGATTGATAGATAACTGGCTGGCTTCCTGAAGTTTGTGTTGCAGATCATTAAGTTATTTGCATCACAGAACTCCAGTAGCCTTGTTCCCTCTTTGTTTTGGAAGCCAATTTCATGGCCTCAACCTCAATGTACTCCATTGAAATCACCAGCTATAAAGATGAGGTCATTATCATTTATCTTTGAGGTAGCCTGCAGAAAATATCATAAAAGTGGTCCTTTTGTTCATTTGGTAGCCTCACTTGGAGAGTATATGCAAAGATAATTGTTGCTGTATTTTTCCACAAAACTAGCCTGAGCTTAAGTACTCTATCACACACTGACTACCTCTATGACCTTAACTCATTTCTCTGTGAGAAGTATGCCCACACCACCTACCTTGTCACTGTTACACCTGTGTCGTGCCCATAAGGAACTTGGCTGAAGCTCCCCTCCACCTTACTTCTTGAATACAACATGCATCAACATATCTCCATTCAAACAATTGAACACTCTTGCCAGGCCTACCTTTCAATGTGCCTGCATTAACAGTGTCAACTCTGAAAAACTGGAAATGGATGCGGGAGGAAGCATGGGAAGTGGGGATGGCATTCAGCATCTGAAAAGAAGGTTTCAATTAGTATTTCATCTATCTTCATTCAGTCATGTTAAAATTGCAGCCCCTATTGGAAGTGAATATATATGTGTATGTGTGTATCATGGTCATTTAATGTCTGTTGTCCATGCTGGCATTGACTGGACAGTTTGACCAGAGCTGGCCAGCTGGTGGGTGGGTGGGTTGCACCAGACTCTAGTCTGATTTGGCATGGTTTCTACTGCTGGATGCCCTTCCTAATGCCAACCACTTCACAGAGTATGTTGGGTGCTTTTACACAGCACCACATGAGCACTTCTATGTGGCACCATCATGAGTGCTTTACACCAACAGAGGAACTGGTCTTGACACTTCTGCTGCAGAGTACAGGTCTTCTTGAGTACGACACGCGGCATCTCAATCCTTTGTCATCTCATCTGAAAGGTTCAGCATCCTGAGGTCATTCTTCCGTACTTCATCTTCATATTGATGAATGTGAACCTGGAACTGAGCAAAATGTAAGTGAAGAAAGCTGTTCAAATAACGAATTGAAACCGTGGCCTACTCGCAAGTACGATGTAAGTTATTTAAGCTTTGGTTTCACATGGACTGGAAGTGAAGTTCATCCTTTGCTGCTATGTTTAGTATGTGGAAATAAAATGTCAAATGAATCATTGCTTCCTAGTAAACTGGACAAACATTTGAAAACTAAACATTCTCATTTAAAAGGTAAATTTGCAAATTATTGCAAGAGATTGCCTGGACAGCAAACTAAAGCGGAAAATTCTTTCATAAATAAAATGATTGTCTCTGAGAAAGCTCAAATTGCTTCCTACCAAGTCTCAGAACTGATAGAACAAAATACGAAAGCTCATACTATAGGTGAGTCACTCATTTTGCCTGCATGCAAAAAGATAGTCTCAACAATGCTTGGGAATGAAGCAGCAAAAGAGAAAAGCAAGATTCCACTGTCAAATGATTCAGTTCACAGGCGCAGTTTAGAAATGTCTTCTGATATCAAGAAAAATGTATGTAGTAATAAACTTAAGTATTCACCTTTTGCATTGCAAGTTAATGAGTCAACAGACATCACCAACAAGGTGCAACTCTTAGCAGTCATTTGTTTTATCAATGAGGATAAAATTGCATAGAATTAAGTGTTACTACGAAATGAGAGGACATTTTCAACGTTCTGAATACTACTTTGATAAATGGTAGTTATCTTCATCACTCACTGCTTTCTTCACAGAGAGGTGTTGATGGTAAAAACATTAGGAGTGGAACTAAAAGAAGTTTTAGATCAAGTTGTTCAGATGGTGAACTTTATTAAAACAAGACCAGTTTTGTACCATTTATAGATTCTCAACACAAACAGCTTCTTTTACACACCGAAGTAAAGTGGCTGTCAAGAGGAAAAGTACTTACTCGTGTACACGAGCTATCGCATAAACCTCTTGTGTTCTTTGAAGAAATGAAACAATCTAATTTTTGTGACCTTCTTCATTCTGAATTTTGGATTGCCAGGTTACAGTTTTTGGCCAATATATTTCAGCAGCTCAATATTTTAAGTACAAGCCATGCAAGGGAAAGAAGAAAACATTCTAATGTCCACTGAACAAAATGAAAGCTTTCCAAAGAAAACTTAAGATTTGGAAACGGAAAGCTGTCAAAGGGAATTTGGAAATGTTTCCTTTGTTAAATCAAAGTGAAACAGGCATAAATGAAACACTCCCGTTAATAGTTGAGCATTTAGTAAGTTTATAGGAAAAATTGAGTTCATATTTCCCATCACTGAAAACTGAACAATATGACTGGATCAAAAACCCATTCGTGGAAACTTCCAATGATTTTGAATTAACATTGATAGAAGAAGAGAAACTCGCTGCTATATCTACCGACTGTTTATCTATTACTGATTAATGATGCACCATCCGTTCGTGGCTGTTGCCAGCCTCGCCTGGCCCCTGTGCCGGTGGCACGTAAAAAGCACCATCCGTCCGTGGTCGTTTGCCAGCTCCGTCTGGCACCTCTGCGGGTGGCACGTAAAAAGCACCCACTACACTCACGGAGTGGTTGGCGTTAGGAAGGGCATCCAGCCGTAGAAACACTACCAGATCAGACTGGGCCTGATGCAGCCTTCTGGCTTCACAGACCCCAGTTGAACCGTCTAACCCATGCTAGCATGGAAAATGGACGTTAAACGATGATGATGATGATGATGATGAAACACAAGAAATTGTCACTTGAAGCTTTCTGGATTTCTGTAAAAGATGAATATGTTTTGATTTTTAAAATACCTCTTACAATTCTGCTGCAATTTTCAACTTCATATCTATGTGAATTGGGATTTTCCACTCTTTCTACCATCAAGTACAAAAGGCAAGGAACACTTACATGCATTGATTAAGAAATATGAGTTTGTCTTTCAAACATACGCCCAAACATTGAAGAAATTGCCAAGACACATCGAGCTAATGCTTCCTACGAACTCAAGAATAAAGAATCTTAAGATATGTGCTATTTTCGGTTATTTAGCTTAGAAATTTGTACATGGTGCACCCACAATTATTTGTAGGGGTTCAAAGGAGTTGAGAACCACTGTGCTAAACCCGCCTAAAATTATCTGTAGAAAACTTGTTACATATATGAATGCCTGACCTCAGGAAGAGGACATTTGTAGACTCTGTGCCAAACCATATTCAGAGGAGGATTCACTCTGTAATCGAATGAGACACTCATCAGTTAGGCACTGCTCACAATATTTAGTTTTATCTACGAAGTGTATGTATTTTGCTTATTATTTTATATATTATATATTTTACAGCCAGTTAGAATTAAGTATCTTAGCTGTGGATAACCTGCTGTGGCTGTGACTGGGTATGAATTATGGACTCTTTAATCAGTTGGCCAACATCTTAGTGATTTAGGATGATTGCAACACCTCCTCTCTGTCTCCATTCAAATGAATATGTTCTACTTGTTACACTGTTCTTCATGACACACACACCTATCTCAATTCTTTATACAAAACAACTTGATTAATCTCTTAGTCACCCAAGAATTTCCTTAGAATGCTCTTTTTCGCTTTAAGCAGATTTTTACCTGACAAAGCATCCTAAAGTGGTGAAATGTAGAAAATTTGTTTTATATATGAATCTGTAACCTCAATTGAAAAAGAACATTTATAGATTGGTAGAGTTCATTTGAAAGTAAACGTGCTTCTTAGAACTTAATATCTTCTCAACAATTCTTCTATAAGTGAGATTTTCTTTTGTTCATCTTCATTGAAGTGTTATATTATTTCTACAGAACAGAGCATTTAGCATTTAAACTGGCCATATCCAGTAACACTGTTCCACCTGGTTTCTTTTCAAATCAGCCAGATCCCACCTTTCACATCTATCCTACATTGTCATTTTAAAAATCACATTATCAAAATCTCAAAGCTACAAGACAATGCATGTCTAATCCAAAACAATGTGAATAAATAAACATTACATTTGGCAGAATAATCTGAATACTAAAGGGTTAAAGTCCCTGGTGAAAGGCCCTCCCCCTCAAAGAATATGCTTTCATAAGTTACAGCTGAATCACTACCAGAACTAGAGAAGTTTCAGGTGTGGAAGCAAGGTCTAGAATAAAAGGGATTTAGAGTTAATCTAGCAAAAACCCAAGTCTTAGTAAGACAAAGCAGACAAATCACAAATCCCCTGAGGTAGATAGCCCTGCTCAACCTGTAGGAAAGGCATAGGTAGAATTTCCGCAAGTTATGGACACTTAAGAGGTGCAACAATATCAAAGGAAGGTTAACAGAGAAAATAGTTTGTGTGTGTGTGTGTATGCAAGGTGTACATGTACAACAAACACTAAAAATGTACAGAAAACATTTTTAGTGAAAAAGAGGGTTGTAACCTTATTTTTGCTATTGTTGTTGTTATTGCATCTAGGGAATTTATGGACCTTCATTATTGCTTTTCAGTAATTACAATTTCATTATTGTTAATTGCATTTTAAGCTCATTAATTCTACAGAACTGTTTAAGAGGCTTATATGCTTCTGATTTTTTAGCTGATCCAACTTGATTTGTTCAAGTACATAAAAGGTGATGTAAAAACAATAGGTCTGTAGAACCTAATATTCTGTGTTATAAAATGATCCCTACCTGTAGAATAGGTGTCATCTTGAATAGCAGCTTTCAGGTAGCCTTGATTTGAAGCTGGGATTCTCTTGTCTTTTGTCTAGGCAAAGAGAATATAAAATAATTCATTGGCTCAATTGCAACTATATCCTAGATGTAAAGCCATTCTGTAAAACACATTCTGTGAAGACTTTTGAATCAGATTAAATGTTTACCCAAGGCAGCCTTTTTAAAGTAGGAGACTGTTATATGCAAAGGAAGAGATTAAAGAAGTGAAACTAAGAACTGATTTGTTGGTGTCGCTAACACTGATATCATTGTTACAGGTTCTGTGATCCAGTTCAGCATTCAGTAAATGAATATAGAATTCAGTTTCTCTCTGGTAGATTAAACAATATCAGCATTATGGAAAACTATGGTCATCATACGTTGTAGTCGTTAGTTTTTTTTTTTATACACAAAAAGTGCTGGTTGTAACATTTCATTCATATTGAGGCTCTAAGGAAAGAAAGAAGTAATTGAGTTGCTGTTAACAGCGTGATGGCCTCTTAGATAAATAATCAAGTTGTCCTAGGTTTGGTCCCACTGGGCAACATCTTGGGTAAGTGTCTTCTATTATAGCTGTTGGTAGAAGCGTTAGCACGCTGGGCGAAATGCTTTGTGTTATTTCGTCCGCTGCTGCGTTGTGGGTTCAAATTCCGCTGAGGTCGACTTTGCCTTTCATCCTTTTGGGGGTCGATAAATTAAGTACCAGTTACACACTGGGGGTCGATGTAATCGACTTAATCCCTTTGTCTGTCCTTGTTTGTTCCCTCTATGTTCAGCCCCTCGTGGGCAATAAAAAAAAAAAAATTATAGCTGTTGGTTGACCACTGCTTTATGTGAGAAATTTGATAGAAGAACCGTGTGAAAACCATGTGAGAGAGAGAGAGAGAGAGAGGGTGGGCTGGATGAGTTTTCTCTGGCATAGCATCTTAGCACTTGTTGGGTCTTTGTCATTTCTTTCATAAGTTTCAGTCTTCTGAGAGCAGCCTTCACCACTTCTCATGTTTTCTTTGTTTTTTTTCTCTTCTCTCTATGCTTTTCACTTGGTTTGTGTGACACTTTTTTTTTCCTCCAACTGCTTTCTTTCACATGCATCCATACATGTCCGTGTCGGCTCACTCCTCTCTCTGCTGCATTACATTTAATTTCTCTCAGCTCATTTTGAGCTCTGTCATTCATACTGCTGGTACATGCTCAAATCATTTTTTCCCAGTGTTTACACATCTTCCCCATTCATTGCTCATGTTTTGTTACCATGCATCATTGCATTTCACATACCAGCTTCATTATTTACCCTTCAGCAGCCAACTGGCTTCCATACTCATGGCACGTAAAAGGGCACCATTCGAGCGTGATCGTTACTAACGTCGCTTCACTGGCACCTGTAAAAAGATTCGAGTGAGGTTGTTGCCAGTTCCGCCTGACCGGCTTCCGTGCTGGTGGCACGTAAAAGGGCACCATTCGAGCGTGATTGTTACCAATGTCGCTTCACTGGCACCTGTAAAAATATTCGAGTGAGGTTGTTGCCAGTTCCGCCTGACCGGCTTCCGTGCTGGTGGCATGTAAAAGGGCACCATTCGAGCATGATCGTTACCAATGTCGCCTTACTGGCACCTGTGCTGGTGGCATGTGTAAAAGATTCGAGCAAAGTCGTTGCCAGTACCGCCTCCTGTGCAGATGGCACATAAAAAGCACCCACTACACTCTCGGAGTGGTTGGCATTAGGAAGGGCATCCAGCTGTAGAAACTCTGCCAGATCAAGATTGAAGCCTGGTGCAGCCATCTGGTTTGCCAGCCCTCAGTCATACGTCCAACACGTGCTAGCATGGAAAGCAGACGTTAAACGATGATGATGAGTGAGAGAGATACTCTTTGCTGCCAGCAGAGATAACAAATAGTTCTGAAATAGTCCCTGAACATTTTCTACCTATTTCTTAATCTAGGAACTGTGCTTTCAGAACACCTTTCATTACTAGTTTGGTCGCATAGGTTTTGAAAGCCAACAGCTACTTCTTTGGAGGTTTGCATGTTTTGAAAGAATTTATTTTATTGGTGTACTTATGGACTTGTTATGCACGAAACACTTCTTTTCCGTTTTGCTGCTTGTGATCCCACTGCATTGCTCTCTCCCTCTCCCTCCCTCCCTCCCTTATCGATATTTATTGGACTCTCTTATCACTTCAATAAATGAGGGTTCAACCGGACACAGCTGCACAATGTTCTTAACTTGATGTGGGAATTCATATCTATCCAGGATTTGTAAACTTTGCTGTAGAAGCCTCCATTATTTGGGAGTAGATTGAACTCGGTTCTTTGTTGAGCTCTTTTACCTTCGGAGTCTTGATCCTGGCTGCCTCAAAGCTGGAAATGTTAGGTAGCAACAGCTTCTCCACTGAGCTTTATCTAAGGCCTCTGATTCTCATGTCTTCAGGTATATCTTATAGATTTTAAAACAGGTTTTTAGAGTGTCCTTATAATGAAGCAGTGGGCCAAGCACCAGAGCTAAGTTGACCACAGAGTAGGGTTTTAGGTAGCCAAGTGTTTTCCATGCATACCACATGGCCAACCCACCTCAGTTGCACTTAGATTGTCGCGTCTTGCAAGAACCCCTGTGATGGGGACTTTGTCCTGTCATTTGATGTTGCAAATTAAACAAAGGCAGCAAAGATGGAATGAGCCTAGCCATTTAATATAGTATTTGTATTTATATTCGTGTGGCATCATCCGTTTTTCTGTCCTTGTTTCGTATACATTCGATCCTTTTTCCAAGAAATCTAATGTTCGTAGCTTAGTTTTTCCTTGGGGCTGGCCGGATCAGAGCAATCTCAATCCGGTTCTTGACTGAAGATTAGAGGCTTCGAATGACCCGTCCGTTTTTTGTGTCGTCTATTTGAGTGTTTTGCATTCTTGTCCCATTTTGTATTTTTATATATATTTTTTACACACACACATCATCGTCATCATCATCATTTAACGTCCGCTTTCCATGCTAGCATGGGTTGGACGGTTCAACTGGGGTCTGGGGAGCCCGAAGGCTGCACCAGGCCAGTCAGATCTGGCAGTGTTTCTACAGCTGGATGCCCTTCCTAACGCCAACCACTCCGAGAGTGTAGTGGGTGATTTTATGTGCCACCGACACAGGTGCCAGACGAGGCATATGTATGTATGTATATATTCTTGTGTGTGTATATATTATATATATATATATGTGTGTGTATATATGCATCCCAGCGTTGACCCTTTGTTACGGCCTGCAAGCACATTGTATTATTTGCTCATTTCTTATGGGCAGAATGGGCACAGCTGATACATATTTAATGGAATAAAGGAAGTTATTTTTTGTTTATCAGTGAAATGTGAGGGTATAACTTCAGACTTTTCAATATGCTACACCATTAGTTTTAAATTGATATTAATAAAATTAATATTCAATTTTAAACTCTTATTATTTTAAATTTCAATTTACATGTATATATAGAGAGAGAGATGTATATATATATGTATATATATATAGAGAGAGATGTATATATATATATATATATATATATATATAGATGTATATATATATATATACACACACACACCTGTATATATATGGATGTATATATATACTTGTATATATATATGGATGTATATATATACTTGTATATATATATAGATGTATATGTATACATGTATATGTATAGATGTATTTCTATAGATATAGATGTATATGTATACATGTATGTGTAAATGTATATATATATATATATATATATATGTACAAATGTCCTGAAAGTGTGGCTCAAAAAGTACCCAGTTTACACTAAGGTGGATGGCATTAGGAAGGGCATCCAGCCATAGCAACCATGTCAAAGATATTACTGGAACTTGGTGCAGCTCCATGGCCCACCCAGCCCATGCCAGCATGGAAAATAGACATTAAATGATGATGACACTTGCAAATATAACTTACCCTCTACATTCACAAACATAGTTTTACTTTTCACATCTCCAGCATTTTTTTTCCCATTAAAATCGTGCCCACCTTTTGGGCTCAACTGATCTACATGTGGTGCAGATTATTCATGAACTCTAGACCTGGACCTCTTTTATTATAATGGCATCAAAGAGTCTTTTCAATAAGGTTTCTATACTAATAGTAATTTTACTTCTACATTAGAAATATATCAGTAGCTTCTAGATTCAGGCTTTCTTTTATGGGGTCTTGTAATCAACAAATAGGAAATCTGTTCACACAGTGAATTCTATGTGTTTTGGCACTCTAAATGTTATCATGCTGTTGTGCATCTGGCATGGTAACCAGTTTGGCTGGGTGCAATTCGTCTAATCTTATAAAGCATAAGGGAGGAGACTAAAAGTAAAGTGATGCTGATATTATAACATCTTCTCTCTTTTCCCTCATAGACACTTTTACTATATGGCAATTTGACAATATTTTTACTAACTCATATGTTGTTTTCTGCACATACCTTAGTTTGCCCAAATCTCAACAACAGGTACCAGATCCCTTGATGGAGTCTTTACATCTGTTAGCTTGATAACCTGAGCAGCGGGAGAGTTCTCTGTTGTCGGCTTAATGACACAAAATGAACTGACTACAAATCCTTGACATCGCATCTTTACTTAAAATTTATGTTCTTTTATTCTTTCTTTTACTTGTTTCAGTCATTTGACTGCGGCCATGCTGGAGCACCGCCCCCAGTCGAGCAATTCGATCCCGGGACTTATTCTTTGTAAGCCCAGCACTTATTCTATCGGTCTCTTTTGCCGAACCGCTAAGTGACGGGGACATAAACACACCAGCATCGGTTGTCAAGCAATGCTAGGGGGGCAAACACAGACATACAAACACACACACACACACCACACACACACACACACATATATATATATATACATATATACGACAGGCTTCTTTCAGTTTCCGTCTACCAAATCCACTCACAAGGCTTTGGTCGGCCCGGGGCTATAGCAGAAGACACTTGCCCAAGATGCCACACAGTGGGACTGAACCCGGAACCATGTGGCTGGTTAGCAATCTACTTACCACACAGCCACTCCTGCGCCTATGTGTTGCAAATTCTTTATTTTTATGTTCCAGACTTCTCTGGCTGGTATTTCATTGCTTTAGCAAGATAATGATCAGAGACACTTAGGTCTTGAGTCCTGCTATAGTTACCTTAGCCCTTTCGTTACCAACCCGGCTGAAATCAGCTCTGGCTCTGAGTTCAAATGTCTTGTTTTCATAAGTTTTGAATTAAAATCTTCCAACAAACCTTAGTCACAATTTATGTTCCTAACACCAGCTGAATGATAACTAAGTTATTTTACTAAATTATTTGTGATATTTAACGTAATTGAAAGAAACACAGAGCATCTCAAAATAAATACGATAACAAAAGGGTTAAGAAGTATAAAAAGTAAAAAGAAAAAATAGATTAATTTAGAGTTTTAGTGTAGATTTCAGTATTTCTTACATACATAGACTTTTACATCCTGAAAAACCCTTCTCCCACATCTGACTTTAATGTTGATTTTCCAATAGATTAGGAAACTTCTTTAGTCTTATGTAAGAGGAATAGTAATATAAAAAATAATTTGTTTATTTCATCACCATTAACCCTTTTCATTACCGTATTTATTTTGATATATTCTGTGTTTTTTTCAATTAACTTTAAATATAACAAAGAATTTAGAAAAATAACTTTGTTATCATTCAGCTAGTGTTAGGAACATAAATTGTGTCTAAGGTTTGGTGAAAGATTTTAATTCAAAACTTAGGAAAACAAGACATTTGTACTCAAAGCAAGAGCCAGTTTCAGCCGGGTTGGTACTGAAAGGGTTAAGAGAATGAACAGATCTGAAAAGGAAAAAAAAATTCTTGATTCAACTTTGATTTTTGCTATTTGTTAACATTTCATTAACTAAATGATTTCTTATAGTTTAGTGTTGATGTAGTCTTATTATATTATGCCACTTTATCTACAAACGCATGCATATTCTCAGACACCACTTGCCTCTCAGTGCATAGACATGTTGAGACCAGAACCTTTAATGGATGTGAAATCATAAACACCTGTTTCTCCTGTTAAACAGAGTTGTACCAGGGAGCTCTCTCAAGTTTACAGAGAAGATAGTCCTCTGAGAATTGATATTCATGAACCCGTTTTATCACCATTCCTGTGGGTCACCAAATCTTTGAGGGATCAAGAACAACTGCCTCATAAAGTAAAAGACATGGTGGCCTGTTGGGATTGGGAAAAGTTACAGTTGTTGTTTAGAGATATACATTCCAAAATTCCTCCAATAAGATTTCAGGTTGGTGAAAAGCTGTTTATTTCACTGCTAGTGAATGCTTTGGCTATCCTGTAACCCTAGAGTTATTAAAATTCATAGCATTATTATTTTTTTTTTGGTTCCATCCCAATTATTTAAACAAGAATTTGTTGAATTTATTCTTAAAATATTTTTTGTTGTTGTACATTTTTTCCCTAAGTTGCTTTTTATTTTGCTAGTAACTACATATACAGTTACCCCAGTCTAGTTGTATAAAGTAATTATAGCAAATTTTGTACTGCATCTTGCTTTAACATTGCCAGAACATGTAGCTGGTAAATATTTCATTTATTCAATGTAACGGTGCTTCTTGATTGATTTCTAGGCTTATATATTTGTAATTGTCAATGTAATAATGGTACTATATAAGAAATTTAGATTCATTTGGGCATGTGAAATTCTGTAGAGTAGTTCCAATTAATTTAAATATCTTTTTATGGAATTATTTAGCATTGTTCTTTTATAGTGGATAAAATAATTAAATTACAGAGATGTACTTGCATGGCAAGTGTTTCAACCTGACATTGTATGTTGAAACTAAAACGACCACAGCATGGAAGACACGCATTAGTCAGTCAGGAACATACAAAGACTTTTAACTTCACTTGAACATTTATTGATTCTAATATCAAATCAAACCAAATCAAATCAGATATCAGAAAGCAGAACCAAAATTGAAGTCGATCAACATCAATGGAAATTGCGGCTGTGATACCAGTGCCGGTGACAAGTAAGCGAACCATCCGATCGTGGCCGTTGCCAGCACCGCCCCAACTGGCCTCCGTGGCGGTGGCACGTAAAAAGCACCATCCGTTCGTGGCCGTTACCAGCCTCACCTGGCCCCCGTGCCGGTGGCACGTAAAAAGCACCATCCGTTCGTGGCCGTTGCCAGCCTCGCCTTGCCCCCGTGCCGGTGGCATGTAAAAAGCACCATCCGTCCGTGGCCGTTTGCCAGTTCCATCTGGCACCTGTGTGGGTGGCACGTAAAAAGCACCCACTACACTCACGGAGTGGTTGGCGTTAGGAAGGGCATCCAGCCATAGAAACACTGCCAGATCAGACTGGCCAGGTGCAGCCTTCTGGCTTCACAGACCCCAGTTGAACCGTCCAACCCATGCTAGCATGGAAAGCGGACGTTAAACGATGATGATGATGAATATGGTATCCAAATTCACATTGCTCCAAACTGCAACCTGGTTGCTGACAATGTTTCTCAATAAATGTTTAAGCAAAGTTAATCGTCTGTGTGTCCCTGAATGGCTAATATGTGTCTTACATGCTGCAAAATAAATTTTGGCTGAAAATAAATACAATATTGTAATCCACAATGTGTCTATTAAATAAATTAGATAATTACTTTTAATTAGTGACAATAATAATTTGATTTAGTAAGTTTTTTTATGCTAAGTACAAAAATGGCAGTTTACCTGATTGAAATCTCTTTGTTTTGCTGTTTAGCTTTCATTGTGTATTTGATGTTGTCAGTTAAAAGAAGAAAAAAAAAAAAAAGAAAATAAAGAAAAAGACCCCCCCCCTACTTCCCCTGCAAGGAATAATCATAACAACAATGGTTGTACCTTTTATTTTTCCTCAGGATGAAACCGATTCTGGTTACAGATCAGGTCCAATTCCGGATGAGATTTTACCAAAGAAAGAACCAAGTGAAGCAACACTCAACCGGGAGGAGCTTCAAAGTAAATTACAAGAATACAATAACAACGTTCCCAATGCGAATCTCGCTCTAGTAAGTTTCCTTCACTTAACGTATTTGTTTCCATTTTTTCATGTTTTATAAAAATAAAATAGTTTCCTTATCAGTAAAGGGAAGATCACTAGTGTTTGCTTTATGTGACATCATAATGATGTCACATTTGCAAGGATTTAACAATAAACCATGGAAAACAAAAGATTTGCATTGCTTTTTCAAAGGGATAAGTATGGATAATTCCATATGAAAAATACGGAAATATTTTTTGTAAGACGGATGTGATATGCATAATTTCAATGTGAGGTAAAACTTTGTTAATTACTGATTTAAAAAACAAAATTTTAAGTAGCTGTAGCTGACGTCCTGTTAGCAATTTACATTTTATTTTCTTGACAATGCTATATATTAAAATTAAATATCAAAACTTTCTAGAAAAAATTGAGGTCATCAATGGACTTTGATATTGTTAGTAGTGATGTACCAATGACCGTCCAAGATGATTATAAAAATGATGAAATGTTAATAATTCATTTAGTTCAAAGCTAACGGATTTGCGACTGGTGACTGACAGTCTCTGTGGTATTGAGACTAATTATAATTCCATTTTGGTTAGAGTCCTAACCAGGTTACACTATTGATATCGGTTCTATTGGCTAGATGTATGGAGTTTGGAAAGTGGTGTATAGTATCTTGACCTAGTAATGGACTAATTGGCTGAGAGCCAGAACCAATAAGCATTCCAATGAATTAAAACCAGATTTGATTTTAGAAACAACACAAAGCAAAACACCTATTATGGTATTGTCTGAGAGAGAACCATATGGAAAACACATTAGTGTGGAGATGATGTGGAATGTAAGGATAATAATGGCCCATGGGGAAAGCTAATATTGACTATCAATTTGTTTTTCAAGCTTATGCAGTTTTTTAATGAATGTAGAGTAAAGATTATTGTTGAATGATGTTTGAACTAGTATTACTGGTGTTGTTATTTTCAGCCAATAAAAGATGGTAAAAACTAGTAATCATACATGAAATATTTTTCCTCCCTTTTTCATGCATAAATGGCAGAGGCATGTGCGAAATTTAAAAACGTGTGTGTGTGTGTATTCACATGTGCACTTGTGTTTGAGTGCGTACTGGCCTATAGCAATCCTCATAAAGATGCCATCTTTATGTCACATATCTACATAAAGGGTGAAACAATCTTTAGCCTATCTTTCTCCGGGCTATAGAGAGGGATTTGAGTTCACCTGTAACAAGGTAACAAAACGTCCTCACACCAGTGAGTTGCGCCTCCTTTTGGTGCCTATGTATAGCTTGGTGATTTAATCTAACAAGAGTGAAATGATGTATTTCTAGACATTGTGCTTAACCCTTTAGTGTTCAGATTATTCAATGAAACATAATGCCTATTGATTCCCATTGATTTGAATTAATCATGCATTATCTCATATCTTCAAGATCTTGATGGTGCAATTACTTAATGTAGAATAACATTGTAAGGTAGGTGTGAGGGCCTGGATCTGGTCAGTTTGAACATAAAACAGATTAAATATTTTGGCCGGATATGGCCTGTTTAAATACTAAAGAGTTAAGGAAGCTGACAATCCATCAACCCAGGCTCCATAAACACTAAAAAAAAATTTTTTTAAATTAATCTATTGGCACCAATAGTTAGATTAAGGTACACAGTGAACCTTTGTTTCAGAATAGAATTATTGGTTATGAATTGAAATATTAAACTAAATAATGGTTAGTATTGCCATGTCATTGACGCTTGGGTTTTGAGAATTGCTTCTTTTGCCATAACATTTCTGCCAATAAAATAATCTGTATTAATTCTTCGCCTTCAAGCTATTTCTTTAATTCCTTAACTTTGGAGTGTTTTTTAAAGAAAGCGGAAAGGTATCTTTAATAAAACAATGTTTACATGTTGTTTAGTTAGAGATGTAAATTGCTATATACTCTCATATTAAACAAAATGGTAGAATAATAAACATTTAGCAGGTCCTTCTTAGATTCAGTATATTGAGAATGTTTTGATTTGGGAAAGAAAAAATGGAAATTAGTTTTAATAACATGAAACTGTTTAATTATATGTAATTGAGTCTTAAGAAGGCGGCGAGCTGGCAGACACGTTAGCATGCTGGGCGAAATGCTTAGCGGTATTTCATCTGCCGTTACGTTCTGAGTTCAAATTCCGCCGAAGTCGACTTTGCCCTTCATCCTTTCGGGGTCAATAAATTAAGTACCAGTTACGCACTGGGGTCGATGTAATCGACTTAATACCTATGTCTGTCCTTGTTTGTCCCCTCTGTGTTTAGCCCCTTGTGGGTAATAAAGAAATAGGTATTTCATCTGTCGTTACGTTCTGAGTTCAAATTCTGCTGAGGTAGACTTTGCCTTTCATCCTTTAGGGGTCGATAAATAAAGTACCGGTTCACACTGGGGTCGATGTAATCGACTTAATCCGTTTGTCTGTCCTTGTTTGTTCCCTCTATGTTTAGCCCTTTGTGGGCAATAAAGAATAATATATGTAATTGAGTCTTAACAAATCCAAACCAGTAATGAATGTATGGTAAATAAAACCACTGAACCAGTCAGCACATCAAAATTAGGAATATTTTTAGATGCATTGGGCTTAAAAAATGTTAACTTGTATATCAAAATTGATGACACTCAGTGGAAGATACCAGTAGATTCATAAAGAATGAACCATTGTGGAGGTATGTGAGAAAGTTTGGTTTTTAGTAGATTGAGAAATGGCATTTTTGTTAAGTAGATTGGGTGAAAGAAATTCTTTTTTTAATTTGTAGCATAGTGTTTTGATGAAGTATACATTTATATTGCAATGCCTCATTTTGCCTGATTGTTAATATATGCCATTCCTGCTTTGATAGTCAAGAAGTTAGCAGCAAGAAGAGTATAATTGTTCCTAAAGTATGTGGATGCCCAAATTTGGAATACTATAGTAGACTAGTGAAAATTAATATGAAACATACTGTGGAGAGAAGCAGGAGGCCATGTACTTTGCAGGTTGTCTTTAACTGAATAGGAGTCAGAGTAACAGTAATTGGATGAGGTTAGGTTTCATTGATGTTTGGTTTGAATTATCATTGTTTGGTACATAGGTCATCTTACTAAAATATTCATCATCGTTCGCCAGCCTCGTCTGGCACCTGTGTCCGTGGCACATAGAAAAAATAAAACCATCCGAGCGTGGACGTTCGCCAGCCTCGTCTGGCACCTGTGTCCGTGGCACATAGAAAAAATAAAACCATCCGAGCGTGGCCGTTCGCCAGCCTCGTCTGGCACCTGTGTCCGTGGCACATAGAAAAAATAAAACCATCCGAGCGTGGCCGTTCGCCAGCCTCGTCTGGCACCTGTGTCCGTGGCACATAAAAAAAATAAAACATCCGAGCGTGGCCGTTCGCCAGCCTCGTCTGGCACCTGTGTCCGTGGCACATAAAAAAAATAAAACCATCCGAGCGTGGCCGTTCGCCAGCCTCGTCTGGCACCTGTGTCCGTGGCACATAAAAAAAATAAAACCATCCGAGCGTGGCCGTTCGCCAGCCTCGTCTGGCACCTGTGTCCGTGGCACATAAAAAAAATAAAACCATCCGAGCGTGGCCGTTCGCCAGCCTCGTCTGGCACCTGTGTCCGTGGCAGATAAAAAGCACCCACTACACTCACGGAGTGGTTGGCATTAGGAAGGGCATCCAACTGTAGAAACACTGCCAGATCTGACTGGCCAGGTGCAGCCTTCGGGCTTCCCAGACCCCAGTTGAACCGTCCAACTCATGCTAGCATGGAAAGCGGACGTTAGACGATGATGATGATGATGATGATCTATGGTACATTACTGGTATAGTTTCCATTTATGATAGTACAGATTACACAACCCTATTCTGACCTCAAAAATAATAATTTCCAACCCTCTATGCATTATACCTTAATAATGTAAGACCAAGTGCTTTCTCCTTTTTGATGTTTGAAGAAAAAATGTACTGTTCCTATGTCATAATTGAATAGTTACTCTGAAGGGAACCTAACTGTATAACACCTGTTTCAACAACTTGTGCAAATCTCTAAAATTGTAGAACCAGCCAACCCATCCAAGCATAGAAAACAGCTGTAAAAGTGTGAGAGTATCAAAGCAGTATTTATTTTCAAATGAAACTTTGTTTACGTAACTGTTTATATAGTGGTAGGTTCACATGTTATATTATCTGACACTCGGTGTTGGTGTATAGCTGTCAGCTCTTTGATTCACCATCAATATCCAGCTGAAGAAAATATGACAATGTTAATGTGAAGAGCTGACATTTCTGCTGAAGTTGTTGGCTGCTGAGAATCTCTGCTGCTTCTGATTCAGATTTTCAAGACAAATTAGGAGAGTGGTATGTCCTAAATATAGTTGAGTGTCTAGTAACTTGATCTTGACTTTTACCTATGTAAATAGCTCTGCAGTTGTAATCTTGGGGGTGATGAATTTTTCCAGCAACTGTTTACTTTGCTGATTTAGATGAGGACAGCGAGAATGACTCGAAGAACCTAGATTTTGAGATATGAAGACAGGATTGAGTTGGCTTCAGTATAAGCGTTGGTCTTATTGGAATATAGCATTTAGTCATTCAAATAGCCAGCAGTTATGCAGTTGTGTTTATCAATAAACTATGTTGTTTGTTTATGTTGGAAAGAGGAAAATTGAAAACATGTATGTACATACATCAGCCTTATGATACGAAATATATATATATTTGTCACTGTTGAAGAATATGTTTAGGTGCTTGTGACGACTGCTTTGCCATAGCATTTTGTTTATATCTACCACTTACATAAGTAAATAATGTTAGATACTTAGATTTCTTTTTTCTTTTTTTGCCTGCTAATTGAAGGGAAAGAAAAAGATATTTGTTATCAGTTTTTATGTATGTTTTTTTCTTCGCTGTCTTGTTTTTTTTTTTTTGTTTCATATTAAGATTTATTCCCCATTTTGTTTCTGTGACAGTTCTTGACATCTCTTCATCATAACGGTTGACTATTCAAATGTTTTTGGGGTTCCATCTGGTATAATTTCACAGATAAATTTCCTGTGGTCTATATAAGATAGAGTCTCTTAGTTAGCCATGTATTGCTGATCTTTGAAGGAAAATGGGAGGTGATATGTAGAATTCTATCTTTAGATCTAATTAAAGCACATTTTTGAATTACAATAATTTTATTGGTTATCATTGTGTTATTATGGTTTCCATAGCTTGAAGACTATCATCATCATTTAAACGTCCGTTTTCCATGCTAGCATGGGTTGGACAGTTCGACTGGGGTCTGGGAAGGCAGGAGGCTGCACCAGGCCCAGTCTGATCTGGCAGTGTTTCTACAGCTGGATGCCCTTCCTAACGCCAACCACTCTGAGAGTGTAGTGGGTGCTTTTTACGTGCCAGGCGAGGCTGGCAACGGCCACGATCGGTTGGTGCTTTTTACGTACCAGTATTTTTACCGGTTAGTGAGGTATAATTTAATGTAATAAATGATTTATCTGTTTTATTTCATTGCATCATGTATCTGATTAGAATCGTCGACTTTCTCCTTTCTCATTATTATTTTTATCAACACACCTATTTGTTCCATGTTTAATTATTTCTCCATTTATTGTTTTAGTCATAGTTACCGCCATCCACATTTCGCTAGTGACATTCTTTTTTAATTCATTCACCATCTACTCTCATCACATCAATCTCATAGTTTTGATATTATAAGCTACCAATTCAGAATTGGTATTCTTGTTCATCAAATTACATTTAAGGTAATGAACATTGTCTAACAGCTGGCCAGGTTGGATTTCTAGTTGCACCTATTTTAGAGAAAGCTATGATTTTTTCATTTTTCGTTTCATTTCATCTAGTTTCAGCTCACGAGCTGTGGCCATGCTGAGGCACCGCTATTCGGTGTTGCTACATGATCTTACTTTACGAATGCTTTTTAACAATTGACATTTGGTGTATGAGATAGTTTGATGCAGCTGCCCTCATCTGCACCTCCTGCCATGAAGTTGGTTCATCTGGGACACCTGACAGGAAGAAGTCCAGCTTTATTTTGAAGACACCTACATTCACCCCATGCAGGTCTCTCAGGTCCTTCGGGAGGATATTGAAGAGCTGTGGACCTCTGAAGCCCAGGCTATTGCAGTATCTTGTCCTACATCTTGATGGCAAATTTGGAGTCCTTGGCACTATGCAGTGGTGCCCAGTTCTAGTATGATAGTCATAACTACCATTTCCACAGGCTTTATAATCATTAAAGTCGATCACCCATTGATGATACACCAACTTGGTAAAATTTCATGCTAGCCAGTAAGAAGAGTCAATTGACATATATTTCTTTTGTGATGTTTCTTCTGATCTATTACTCTGTTTCTTTTGTAATATTACCAAGAAATTATTTATACTCAAAGGTACTGAAAAAAAAAAAATACTACTATTCTGAACGATATTTTAATAAATTAAAAGTTGCTGGGGAATAGATGTGTGCATCTGTGTGGTATGATGACCTGAAAGAGTTTGAGAGCTACAGTTCTTGGTGTATCTGAAATATCATCATCATCGTTTAACGTCCGCTTTCCATGCTAGCATGGGTTGGACAATTCTGACTGAGGGCTGGCAAACCAGATGGCTGCACCTGGCTCCAGTCTTGATCTGGCAGAGTTTCTACAGCTGGATGCCCTTCCTAACGCCAACCACTCCAAGAGCATAGTGGGTGCTTTTTAAGTGCCACCGGCACAGGGGCCAGTCATGTGGTACTGGCAACGACCTCGCTTGAATCTTTTTACACGTGCCACCAGCACAGGTGCCAGTAAGGTGACATTGGTAACGATCATGCTCAAATGGTGCCCTTTTATATGCCGCCGGCACAGAAGCCAGTTGGCTGCTCTGGCAACAATCACGCTTGGATGGTGCTCTTGGCACCCTACTAGCACGGGCACAAGTGCCAGTAAGGCGACACTGGTAACAATCACACTCAAATGGTACCTTTTATGTGCCACTGGCATGGAAGCTGGTTAGCCGCTCTGTCAACGATCACGCTCGTATGGTGCTCTTTGCACTCCGCCAGCATGGATGCCAGTCATCGAATGTGATTTTGAAGAAGATAAGGTGCATTAACAGCATCTAAATTTAATCATTTGCTAACTTGTTTTATATTTTGTTTAAATGATTGCTCAAATTGTTTTCCCTCAACCTTGAAGAAGACTGTTTAGCACCCACTCCTTAATGGAGGACACAGGTATAATTTGAAAAGGTAGCGAGCTGGCAGAAACATTAGCACGCCGGGCGAAATGCTTACCAGTATTTCGTCTGCCGTTACATTCTGAGTTCAAATTCCGCCGAGGTCGACTTTGCCTTTCATCCTTTTGGGGTCGATTAAATAAGTACCAGTTACGCACTGGGGTCGATATAATCGACTTAATCCGTCTGTCTGTCCTTGTTTGCCCTCTCTGTGTTTAGCCCCTTGTGGGTAGTAAAGAAATAGGTATAATTTGAACTTGCAATCTCTGAAGCAGCAGTTCACACATTTTTTTTATTCAGTTACAATATTTTTCTTTAAAAACAAATGTTTTTAATAATTCAAACATTGTTCTGTTCTGTAACAGATAATTTCTTGCCATGCTGAATACCTGATCCAATTTCGATTCTTAGCTAAACGCAACTGTAATCTTGATGTATTTATATAAATTTTTTATGTTAGTGCAAACCACAAATTAGTCATTTCCGTTTGCTGCAGAAGGATGAGAGTTGATCCCAAAATATAAAAGTCATTAAATGTTGTTGACTTCATCCAATTTGAAACCACTAATGGTTGTATGAAACAAAACTTGTTTGTTTTTTAAGTATTTATAACTTTTCCTCATAAAAAGTATGATGTTTTTTTTCTTTTTTTTTTTGCTAAATCCAAGCATTAGCTGTAGAATGTAAAAAAGTTATTTTGATAAATTTTCCCAGCTTCTTCATCATCATCATCATCATCATCATCATCATCGATTAACGTCCGCTTTCCATGCTAGCATGGGTTGGACGGTTCAACTGGGGTCTGGGAAACCCGAAGGCTGCACCAGGCCCAGTCTGATCTGGCAGTGTTTCTACAGCTGGATGCCCTTCCTAACACCAACCACTCCGTGAGTATAGTGGGTGCTTTTTATGTGCCACCGACATAGGTGCCAGACGAGGCTGGCGAACGGCCATGCTCGGATGGTGTTTTTTATGTGCCACCGGCACGGAGGCCAGGCGAGGCTGGCATGGCCCGAGGCTGGCATGGCCTTGATTATTTTCTTGATTATTTTAATGCCATTTGGAACATACAGGCAGTGTACTTCATTAGAAGTGAGTTAATTAACTGCTCTATTCTTTTGGCTCCCTTTCCCCATAAATTTGATCTTTAAGCATGGAAGTTTAATGAGTCGAACATACTGTGAATCTTTCATGAATAGAACAGAAGATGACCAGCAAGGAGAAGAAGGGTCTGGAGACTTAAAGATCCTGCAAATGGACAGAGATTTAGAGACATATTACTCGAAGCCTTTGACGAAATAGAAGGGGATATAGCTTCAAATGGTATAGAGGACAACTGGAGGTTCTTACTGGACAACCTGCTAAGGGCCACCGACCAGATCTGTGGATGGTGCAAAGTCCCCTCTCGACCCAAAATAACGTGGTGGTGGGACAATGTTGTAGACAAGGCTATTAGACAAAAGAAACAGGCTTGGAAAGATTGGAAGAACGGTGGTAGCAGGGAATTGTATCAGACTGCCAGAAGGGAAGCTAAGAGGCAGGTTTATTTAGCCAGAGGTGAAGCAGATAAGAAAAAAATTTGCCGATGTTCTGCACCGTGAGGACCAAAGACTTGAGGTATTTCGTATTGCAAGACAGTGTGTGAGAGAGAATCGTGATGTGGTAGGAAAGAAATGTGTTTGCATGGATGATAGTTCACTTGCGCTAAATGAGGATGTAAAGAGAGAGGTTTGGAGAGGCCACTATGAAAGGTTGCTGAATAAAGAAAATGAATGGGAGAAAGAGAATCTGCCGAATGTCGACCCAACAGAGGGACCAGCTATCCGAGTTGACAGTACCTTGGTAGTTTAGGCAATTAGAAGTATGAAGACAGGGAAAGCCCCAGGCCCATCAGGAATTACTGCAGAGATGCTCAAAATATCTGGCAGTGTCGGCTATAGCCTAGTCACCGTATAGTTAACCAGGTGGTACACGAAGGAGTCATACCCAATGACTGGTGTAGTAGCATAATAGTCAACTGCTACAAAGGTAAAGGTGACGCTTTAGATACAAATAATTACAGAAGTATCAAGCTGTTGGATCAGGTAATGAAAGTTATGGAGAGGGTCATAGCCCAACTGATTAGGGAGAGAGTCAACTTGGACGAGATGCAGTTTGGATTCGTGCCAGGGAAAAGCACCACTGATGCCATATTTCTGCTAAGACAGCTGCAGGAGAAATACCTAGCCAAAGATAAGCCCCTGTACCTGGCTTTTGTTGACATGGAGAAAGCCTTTGGCAGGGTCCCCCCCCTCCGATCCCTTATCTGGTGGTCAATGAGGAAACTAGGGATAGATGAATGGTTAGTGAGAGCTGTGCAAGCCATGTACAGGGATGCTGTAAGTAAGGTGAGGGTTGGCAACGAGTACGCTGAAGAATTCAGGGTAGAGGTAGGGGCCCACCAAGGTTCAGTCCTCAGCCCCCTCCTATTTATCAGTCCTCCTGGCAATAACGGAGGAATTCAAGACAGGATGCCCCTGGATGCTCCTCTATGCTGATGACCTTGCTCTAATTGCTGAGTCACTATCAGAACTAGAGGAGAAGTTTCAAGTGTGGAAACAAGGATTAGAATCGAAGGGCCTTAGAGTCAAACTAGCTAAAACCAAAGTCCTAACAAGTAGGAAGGCAGGCAAACCACAAATCCCTTCAGGTAGATGGCCCTGCTCAATCTGTAGTAGAGGCGTAGGTAGAAACTCTGTAAGATGTACCCAGTGTAAGCTATGGACATATAAGAGATGCAGTAATATCAAAGGAAGGCTAACTAGGAAGATAGTTTTTGTATGTGGCAGATGCTCGGGAGCGATAAACACTGAAAATGCGCAGAGACCAGCATTTAGCAGAAAATTTTTGAATCTAGCATTTAGCAGAGAAAAAAGCAGATTTAAAATTTTATTTAGTCTTTTTTAAATATTTTTCTCTGTTCATGATATTTCTGCAATAGTTACCTTTTTTCTTTTTCCTCCTTTTCTCCTTTTGTTGATGTATCATATAGCCAAATTTTAGTACTATCTCCGCTATTGTTGAATTTTTCTTTCACTTCCTTGAAACTTCAAATGAAAGTTTATCAAAAGGCAGTTTCTCAAGTTATGAACTTTTCCAGGCTGCTATACAGAGTGGTACTGGTGGGTGGAAGGGGAGAAGATGACTCATATCAGCACCTGAACTCACTACACAATAATGTAAATATGTTTCAAAGAATGAAAGCATGGAAATTCTTGTCCTAACAATGCTTTATTCTGTAGTGATGAGTTCTTATCATGACAGGTTGACTGATTTAAAATAGGCCTTTGTTTTTTCATGCTTGTTTTGGATTATATACCTTGTATAGAAGTAGTGGGGGGGGGGGCAGTGTGTCCCCCTTTATATTTCTACTTACCTTTTTTTTTCAAGTATTGTAGTTATATTTGTGGTTTTACCAATAGATATTAAATGTAAGATTGGAAGTGAAATATGATGTTCCCAGGTTTATATCAGAACACAGTTTTAGGATTTCGGCAGATTTTACTTTTCCATTTATAAGTTGGCCACCTTGCATCCTGAATCAGTATTCTTCACCTCAAGAATTTGTGAGCAGCAAACATAAGAATTGTTAATGGCAAATGGAAGAATGTTAGCGACAAACTGATAAGTTATGTTTTCAATTCTATATTAGTCATTCAATTTATTTTCTCGCTTCCCTCTACATTATAATTAGCAAAGAAAAAACAAAGTTGTACCAGCAAAAATTTCGAAAGGAATGGCTTAAGATGCCACCGTTTACTAAGTGGTTGTGTGAAGTACCTAGTGACCAATCTAAAGCACATTGCGGATATTGTAGATGTAATATGTTGGCAAAATATTCTCTGTGAAGCAAAGAAACATAAAGTATCAATTGACTCCACAGCAAATGATTCCGCTAACCAATTTTATTAAATCCAAAAATGATAAGACATCTATGCTAGAAGCAAATTTAGCAATGTTTGTTTGTTGCCACTCACCATTTAATAGCTGTGATCACTTAATAGAGTTATGTAAGAATTATATGTCTGATAGTGATATTATGTCCAAAGTGAAATTACATTGTACAAAATGTGTGCAAAATATTGTGAGAAATGTTCTATCTCCATATTTTGGTGGAGATTTGATTTTCGATAGAGGAGATGGACAATTTAGCCTGTTATTAGATGAATCCAATGATAATAGCGATAAACAAATTGTTATGAATTGACACTCACAAAAAAGTGGTACATACATATCTCAGTATGGTATCTTTAGAAACGTGATGCAGATGGTGTTGTAGATGCCTTAAAAATTGAATTAGTGAAAAAGAAATTAGATATAAAAAATTTACTGGCTATAGGAACTGACAATGCTAGAGTAATGATAGGAGTCAACAATGGTGCTTTCCAGAAATTAAAAGAAATTCCATCATTACTTCTATTTAGATGTTATGCTTTACATTTGGCAGTATCCCACACTTGTGCTGAATGCTTGCCCATAAAAAGTACTAGGCTTACAAAGAATAAGTTCTGGGGTTCATTTGTTTAACTAAAGGCAGTGCTCCAGCATAGCCACAATCAAATGACTGAAACAAGTATAAGAGAATCTGAAACCTATAAACGGTCTTCTCATTCTTCAACAAGACAAAGTGCCTACAAACAACTTAACCTTGCTATCAATGATTAAGAGCCTTTGAAGATTGTGAATTCTTGTACAACTTGGTGGCTGTCAATAGAACCAGCTCTTTTACTCTTTTATTTGTTTCAGTCATGTGACTGTGGCCATGCTGGAGCACTGCCTTTTGGTCAAGCAAATCGACCCAGGTCTTATTCTTT
Source organism: Octopus sinensis (assembly GCF_006345805.1). Taxonomy (NCBI): domain Eukaryota; kingdom Metazoa; phylum Mollusca; class Cephalopoda; order Octopoda; family Octopodidae; genus Octopus; species Octopus sinensis. Next base: position 9,657,582 of record NC_043002.1, read on the forward strand.
GTAAGCCTTGTACTTATTCTATCGGTCTCTTTTGCTGAACTGCTAAGTTACGGGGGATGTAAACACTCCAGCATCGATTGTCAAGCGATGTTGTGGGGACAAACACAGACACACATACATAAATATATATAAATGTGTGTGTGTGTGTGTGTATATATATATATATATATATATATATATATATATATATAATGTATTGATCCATGATAGAAAATTCAACAAAAAAAGGAGCACATTGTTGCTGATCTCATAAAGAGAGAGGGATAAGTTATATTAAATCACTGAGTGAGAGATGAACAGTAACAGTACAGAATCATAAAATGTGTGTGTATATATATATTATATATATATATATATATATATATATATATATATATATATATATACACACATACAGGGAGGGACAGTGAGTGTGTGTTTGTGTGAATATTGTACAGTACATATGTAGAGAAGTATGCATGGATATTTTTGTATGTTTCTAGACATATAATAGCCTGATTGAGAATCCATGTTGTACCCCTAATAACCCAAAGCTTACATCAAGATGGGTGCATTCAACCATGCACAGTATATATTAACAAAGAGAATAGAGTGAGCAATTCTATTGCACAATGTTGATGAAGCAATTATAGAATTATGCGATAAGATGAATTGCTTACTCTGTGTCCTTGTCAGTACTTATATAAACTCTACCAGTGTCTACAGGTTTTCAGATATATCACCAGTAAAGCAATTGATTTTTGTTGTATAATAGTACCTGATAGCTGATACCCATTGCTGGACTTTATAACACACAAACACCCCAAAGTTAAAACGCCAACAGAATTCATTCATTTATATATATTATTGGATCATCCCATGAATAATGCGGTTTTTTTATACTTCTTTTGTTTTTCAAATTTAAGATTAAAAAAGAACTTTGTTTATCTAAACTGTACTCTCCTTCATTTTCTACAATGCTCTCCCATATATCTGGTAGACTTGCAAGGCCCCTTTACCAAAATTCATTTAACCGTGATGAAAAATACTCCCCCAGTACCTATTTATTTACTACCCACAAGGGGCTAAACACAGAGAGGACAAACAAAGACAGACAAACGGATTAAGTCGATTATATTGACCCCAGTGCACAACTGGTACTTATTTAATCGACCCTGAAAGGATGAAAGGCAAAGTCAACCGTGGCAGAATTTGAACTCAGAACGTAGCGGCAGACAAAATATCGCTAAGCATTTTGCCCGGCGCGCTAACGATTCTGCCAGCTCCCTCAGTACTGTTCTGACCTCATCTACAGAATTCATATTTCTTCCATCCAAATTATTTTTGAAGACAGTGGAATAAATGATAATCAGATGGAGCAATGTCTGTGAATATGGTGCGTGGGGCATTGTTTCCCATTCAGACTGTTCCACCCTTTGGAATGTCATCCTCGCTGTATGTAGCTAAGCATTATCCTGATAGAAGAACACCTTTTGTCTTGAAACCAAAGATGGTCATTTTTCTTCTTGTGCTGACTTAAGCTGCTCACAGTTCATCTCCTTTGTTATTGTTTGGTTTGGGTTTAAAAGTTTGAAGTATACTAACCTTTCATATCTCACCAAACAGATAATACCTTAGGTCAGCGAAGACCTTCTTTAGTCTGGGGTGCCGGTGTTTCTCCTTTCCCCTACCCACTGTCTTTGGCGCTTGACATTTTTATAGAGAACTCATTTGTCACCAGTATTCAGTCCAAAAAGGGTATATTTGTGAGGCGTAACAGCAAAAAGAGCACACATTCACTCTCTGCACATGATTAGACTCAAAAAATTTATGAGGAACCCTTAACCCAATTTGCTGACTTTTCCAATGGCATGCACGTGTCGATGAATGGTTGAATGACCAAATCCAAGCTTCCCTGCTTGTTCCTCAACAGTTTTGATGGGATTTTGTTCCACCAGGGTTTGCAGGACATCTTCGTCGAGCTCTACAATACTTATATATCTCTTCCAGGATAGCACTCATCTTCTGGGTTGTATTTTCCAGCTCGGAATTTCTGGAACCACCGTTGACATTGGCTTATGCTTATTGTCCAATCTCCATATACTGCATTAATTATTCCTTGCACTTTGTGTTGCATTGTTGCTTTTATTGAGTATGCTCCTTTGTCACTTCCATTATAACGTTGAAAAAATAACTGTTAAAATCGAACTGCACTCTTCAAAACTTGCACTAAGAACAAGTACAAGGTAAGATTACTACCTGCTTTTATAGTTGATGCAAGTAATTTATCCCATCACCCTCCAGTTTTTTATACTATTGAAAAAAAACACATTTTTTATGGGATGACCCAGTATATATAGGTGGATCAATAGATGTATATTACATACCTATTGATGTATGCTACATATATTGATGTATGTTTAAATGTATGTATTAATCGTTAATATATTTATTAGATTTATCGATTAATTTCTGTATGTATTGTGTGTATTCATGTATATGTGTCTTCATCCTTTCAGGGTCGATAACTTAAGTACCAGTTACGCACTGGGGTTGATGTAATCAACTTAATCCGTTTGTCTGTCCTTGTTTGTCCCCTCTGTGTTTAGCCCCTTGTGGTTAGTAAAGAAATATATATGTACTGAATATATATAGATATATAAGTATTGTGCGTGTGCGCGCACGTGCACACTGTTTCTTAAGTATTTTTCGTAGCTTCTTTGATGACAAAACTTCACTGAATTCATTTTTGTGTGAATGATTGATTTGTCTTTCATCTTGGTTTCCATTTCATTGCCTGTCTTTTTTGTAGAATCAGTAAATTTTATTGTAAATTTTCTTACCAACAATAGTGATATACTATTGCCATCTGTATCTTTTGATGACTCAAAGTAATATTAAGAAACATAATTTTCACATCAGAACTAAACACTGTTAAATGCTTATTGTTTGGAATATTTTGTTTATATTATAGACATTACTGAACATTATGTCTTTGATAACTTTATTTTCATCCCACAGGACTCAAACACTAAATGCTCAAAGAAACCAAGTGATATGGATTCTGGCTGTTCTTTGGAATCCAATGATTTTGGTTTGGAGCATTCTAGTGAGTCTACCGAGTCACAACCAACAACACACATAGCCTCCAGTGAAGAGAATTCTTGTCCTGACGTGGCACTCGTTGAGTCTGACTCAGACTTTTATGAGGACGAGTCAATCAACTTAGCTTCTAATGTGATTTTTTAAAAAACTTCTTTGTTCAGTTGTAATTCGTTATCACTGTAACCTATTAACTATTTTGGTGTTATGTTACAGTTTTAGTAACAAAAATAGTTTACTTTTGTAACGAGCATGGTGTGATATCTAATTTAATTCTTCTTTTTGCTCTTTCTCTATGTAGTCATTGCTTTTGGTTTGTTTGTTATTTTAATAGTGTGTATATTATACTAATCTGATATCTTATAAACAACTGTTATTTTAATAGACATAGTGCATTGTTATATCGGAGGAGAGTTCCACACATTTTTCTGATATTTTATTTCATGGCAAAAATAAAATAAAATGGGCAACTGTGTAATAAAATACCACATTTGGGATTAAGTCAGATCAGCTGTCAGTTTCCTTTAAATCTATTAACATTTCAGTAAATTTTGAAGTATTTTTGTTTTATCTACAACAGCTTAATGATGGAGTTGATTAACTTTCTGAGTTGCACGGTTTTGTTACCATGTTCTAAAGGAAATTTCAAGCTGTATATTCCAATACACATCTTTTCGTTGCACTCTGTTACAGCTACAATATTAACTGCTAACAGATTTTATCTGTCTTTATGTTATAAATAAACACACTCAACTATTTATATCCAAACCACCTCCTATCTCAAAACCCCATGGTTGAAGCAACCTTTTTTAACATCACTGCAATGCCTGCTTACACACACACACACACACACACACACGCCATCATCATAATCATCATCATTGTTTTACATTCATTTTCCATACATGGGTTCAACAGTTTGACAGTGACAGAATCTCTAAGTCAACAGACTACACTGTGATCCAATATCTGCTTTAGAATGTTATTGGCTGGCTGGATGGCCTTAACATCAAATCACTTGGGTGCTTTTTATCATGGCACCAGCACTAGTGAGGTCACTAGGTAACTTGCAAAAAAAGACTTCTCAGCACTACAAAGGGGGAGTGTAATACTTAAGGAAGTAGTTTTATGTCAAGTATTGAGAAGCTAAAGCATGGTAAAGGGATAGGAACAGGTATCTTGCTGTAGGGGAAATACATGGAAAGAGAGAAAAATGGTGATGAGGTATCTGGGCAACCCTCAAGGTTCAAGAAGGTGAATATAAGAGAGAGAATAGGGACAGAGGATCAGGAAGGATGGGTAGGTAAGATCACAAGTGTGTGAAAGGAGAGTGACTGATGGTTAGAACTAGAGATTGAAATGAATTCAGTGGATCATGGGTGGATCATTGTGAATATCGGTTGGAGAATGATGAAGGAAACAGAAGTGGATTATGGAAGAGGATCATCATCATCATTGTTCGACCGTGGTCGAGACAATGGAATTTACTATGCTACGCCAGACTTCACGGTCCATCAGGGCATTACGGAGGTCCTGTTGCTGGATGCCTGAATCCCTGGAGATTACATCAGGGTAGGAGAGTGTGCACCCTCTGGTATTGCGAGTAGATGGCTTCCAGAGGAGAAGAGTAGAAATTACCTCGTTCTCAGCTCTACAACAATGTCCAGCAAACTGGACTCTCCTACCTTCTACAAGAGATGACACAGGTGGTAATTTCCCATATATTTCTACTTTTGGTTGGATGACGCTTCCACGAGAGATTTTGAGCTCTCATAAGGAGGCGAGTGTAAGTTCCATCCAACCACCTCCTTATGGAATGTGCACATATGATGATATGACCTTACCAGCTCAGTTTTCTCTCCTGCACACCACATTTGATGTGTCTTCCTTATGGAAGAGGAAGTTATAGGTGGTTGTGTGAGAAGTAGGGGTGGAGGGTAGAAGTATAATGAAACTGTAGATAAATGAGAAGCAGTTTGATGACACGGAGTGGTGTGGATCCAGAAAGGTTGCCCAGTGACAGATGGTGGTCAGAGATATGTTGGAATAGGAAGTAAATGACAAAGCTGGAGTGGGAACATTGTGATAGCAGAGATGAGAGCCAGGAGAAATGGCATCCAGTGGAAAATCAAGTGGTGAAGCTACAATATTGACTGCTAACAGATTTTATCTGTCTTTATGTTATAAATAAACACATTCGACTATTTATATCCAAGTCACCTCCTATCTCAAAACCCCATGGTTTTGAGATAGAAGTGCCAGCGAGTGTCAGCCGGTGACTGACTGACTTGGAAAAAATTTGACAAGTCAGTCAGTCGCCTGCTGACGATACATCGAAGAGGCCAGAGAACAGAAGAAAGAAGACATGCACCCAACACCAGAGCTGAAGACACCTCGGAAAGGGGAGACCCCGCCACGTCAAAACAGTAGAGGAGTAGGGGCCGAAACCGGACGTGGTTCCTCCTGATGATGTCTTGAGCTAACTGGATCCTATAAAGGAGCTGTTGAGGTAGCAGACCACGAAACACGGTTGTAATTCCTCAGGATAATGTTGAGAATGTGAGATAGGTGACAAAAGTAAATGGTTCCAAAGAGAAAGAGAACTGATAACACATGCGGAGAGTGAAATATCTCCAGTTCTGCTCTCATATAATTATAGCAGTTGAGTGAAGAGTGCCATGGTCAGGAATGTTATGAAGGGATGGATGTTAGGAAGATGAGTTGTGGGGAAGGCTTGACAGGGACAGATCACGTACGAGGGCAGAGATATAAACAATATGGCTTTGGGTCCTCATTTTTGCCAGACAGATAGATCTAGAGCAAATGATTTGTTAATCATCTCAGTCATTTGTCATCTCCTATATCTTCCTCAGGCTCCTTCCACAAGTTCCATTCACATTTTGTGATCACTGCTTTATGCAACTATCCTCAGCCATATGCATCCCATGACCTTACCAGCTCAGTTCTCTCTCCTGCACACTACATTTGATGTGTCTTATGCAGAATTTTCCCAACACATTTGCACTTCATCATATGTACACATCCAACAGAGCATGCCAGCTTCAGTTCTTTCTAGTTTCCACATGTTCCTATGCATTCGTGGACCATGTTTCATTGCCCTGTATTATTACTGTTCCTACAAAATATCATACAATCTACCTACCATTTTGAGAGAGAGAGAGGCCTTTAGTTACCAATACAAGTAATAGTTCTTTGAATTTTCTCCAACCACTTCGTATTTTGGCAATAATACTTCCCGCACATTCTCCTCCACTGCTAATTAGGATATCTAGGTAACTCACACACATATAAAAGAAGAATATAAGTGGGGCTTAAAATTTACTTCAACCGTTTCACTTTATTGAAGCATTCTTCGATTACATCATAGCAGCATAAATACACTATCCTCAGGTAAATTTTAAACATGTATAAATAGGCAAGGCAAAACTAGAAGCTGATCTGTTTATTAACTTAACATGATGTGGAATATTTTAAACATCACTTGTCTCCTTCTGTTTTACATATGCCACACCTGGAACCAACCTTGGGTTGAGTCCTTGGTTTATATTGAATTTGGGGCCTGTATGTGTGTGTGTGCACATGTATATATGTGTGTGTGGTGTGTGTGTGTGTATATATATATATATATATATTATATATATATATATATATTTATAGCAATAATAAGTCTCGCTCACACACACACCACACACCTACAGTATACTATCAAATGGTGACACGTAATGATTGTTTTACCTTTCTTTGAAATCAATGTTATGATACTCAGCCAGTCCTGGTGTCCTATTTCTTGATAAGCCTAATTTCTAATGAATCTTGTAATTAATCTCTCTTTCTCCCCCCCACTATATATGTGTGTATATGTATGTGTGTATATATATATATATATATATATTAGCATATATATATATGAATGTAGATATATTATATATTAGTATGTATATATATATGTGTGTGTGTGTGTGTATATATATATATATATATAATATTAATTAGAGACAAAACCACTATTTTGCAAAACAAACAAGGAAAGACTTAATCAATACATAAAATTTTAATAAAAAGTAAAAAAACCGCCACTACAATTGTTTCATGTCTTCTAATGACAATCTTCAGGTGGATTTCCGATCTAAAATATCAATATATTAAAATATAAGTTTAAAATAATTTTAAAATAATAAAAAATATAAATATATAATCTATATATAACCTATATATAATCCATATATAATCAATATATAATCTAAAATAAACCCTATCAACAATTAAATATAAAACAAAATAAAAATAAACTATATATACACACATACGCATACACTTATAACTAAGTATATATAACCATATCTAAATACATACACTAACTCACACACCTATATATATATCCCTATACATACACATAAAAACGTCTATTTTTATTTTGTTTTATATTTAATTGTTGATAGGGTTTATTTTAGATTATATATTGATTATATATGGATTATATATAGGTTATATATAGATTATATATTTATATTTTTTTATTATTTTAAAATTATTTTAAACTTATATTTTAATATATTGATATTTTAGATCGGAAATCCACCTGAAGATTGTCATTAGAAGACATGAAACAATTGTAGTGGCGGTTTTTTTACTTTTTATTAAAATTTTATGTATTGATTAAGTCTTTCCTTGTTTGTTTTGCAAAATAGTGGTTTTGTCTCTAATTAATATTATATAATATTTTACTACAAAATTGGATTTAATCCTAAATCTGATTTTTTCCCTGTAAATTTGGATTTATTCCCTAATATTTATTATTATATATATATATATATATATATTATATAATCTTTATATCTTTAAAAATGTTTCCGCTTCAAAGCTGCGGTCACCACCTGTGCTGGGGTACCACTATTGACTGAGCTATGTCTGGAACCCTTGACAGGAAGAGACCCAGTTTTATTTTAAAGATACTTATATCCACTCTATGCAGGTCTCTCAGGCATTTTGGAAAGATTTTGAAGAGCTGTGGGCCTTTGAAGCCCAAGCTGTTGCAGTATCTGGTCCCATATTTTGATGGTGATGCTGGGATCTTTGGCAGTATGCATTGGCGCCAGTTTGAGTGACTTTCAATGCCAAAGTTTGGTACAAGGCCTTCTAGGATTTTCCAGATGTATATCACTGTATACCTTTCCCGCCTTCATTCTAGGGAGAAAAGGTTTAATTCTTTCAGCCTTCCCCAGTAGCTGATACATTGCATCGAGACGGTTTTCTTAGCAGAGCTTCTTTGGATTGCTTTGTGTTCCATCATGGATTTTATAGTGAGGGCACTAGTCCAAGCGGTTGAGGATGTATGTCCTCCAAAGGATCATCAATGTCTCCTTTTCTCTTGCTTTGAAAGTTCGGAGGATCCAACTAGCCATCTGTCTACATTTTATTACCAAGTTGGTAATATGCACTCGAAAAGATGCATCGTTGCTCATGTCAGTGCCCAGGTCATGCACTAATTTTGATTCAGGGATTTCAATTCCTCTTGGGCAGTGTATCCTGTCTGCATGTCATTTAGCATGTATGCTGGTAGCATAGGGCCTGAAATTTTCCTGCATTAAACTGCATGTTGTTGTCTACAGCTCACCTGTATATTGCATCCAACTCCCATTGCAGATGTGCAATATTTCCAGGATTTTGTATTGTCTGAGAGACTTTTGTGTCATCTGCATAGCTAGCAAGGGTGGCTATCTGAGCAGCCGAAGGCATGTCTGTGAGGGCCACTATGAATAGCAGTGGCTTGAAGACAGTGCCCTGTGAATACCACTTGCTATTTGTGTTTCCTTGGAGGTGGCTCCATTGACCACAACTGCCTGCCGTCAGTATTTCACTTATCCTCATAGGGTTTCCTGTGAGGGAGCCATCTTTTTTGGGAGAGCGATCCTATCTTGTGGCATACTGGGGCTGTTTCTTTGGCAAACTTAAAGAAAGCTTTAAGGTTTGACTTGATATTTTCTATAACTCAAGCTTCTTTAGCTGCTCTCTCCCTTCCATGAAACTGATGCAGACTTTTCTCAATCTCCAACAGTGCTCTCTCCAGGCAAGACTTCTTGCTACTTTTGGGGTGCTTGCTCAGGCAATTTGCAATCTTTGTCATCTCATAAGAATCTTCCTTTCCCTAGGAATTCTAATTTTGTGTATGTTGGCCTTGCACA